>NC_068373.1:26255117-26555117 GCF_023724105.1 Carassius gibelio
TTCTCCTCGGCCTCACTCTGAGACAGTGCGATGGCCAGCTGCAGCTCCTCTTCTTCCTGCAGTGCAGCCTCGTCTCTCTTAGGAGGCATCTGAGGAGCAGAGCAGCAAGACCAGGTCAAGAAGAAACAACGAGAAGGTGAGGAAGGAGGGGGGGGGGTACACATCTGAATTTAATGTTCTTTTAATTTAAATATTACCAGTGCATAAACATCATCAATTTGGCCGACATATTTATTTACGTGTTATGTTATTTCAAACGTTTATTTAAGTTTTACGAGTAGATTTTACAGATTTATTAGGAATGATTAATTATCAGTAGTTAATAAGGGGTCAAATCACTGGCTTCCACTGATTCGGAATGAAAAAAATAATAAAAACACACCAACACTGAACACTGCATCTATTTTAAAGGTGAAGAGTGTAATTTCTACACTATTAACAGCACCAAATGAAATGTCAATATGTCTGTTAGCCTAACATAACATTTCCTCTATTATTGGTTTGAATCTGATTAACTCGTGTGTATATATATATATATATATATATATATATATATATATATATATATATATATATATATTTTTTTTTTTTTTTTTTTTTTTTTTTTTTTAGGAGTGGATTAATTTGATCAAACATCACAGCTGAGACATTTATATTTTTCCAAAAGATTTCCATTTCAAATAAATATTCTTTTGATATTTCTAATAAAAAAAAAAAAAAAAAAAGTTCTCAACATTTCTAATAGTAAGAAATATGGTCAGTAAGAAATGATTTTAGAATGATTTCTGAAGGATCATATGACACTGAGTAATGATGCAGTAATTCCAGGTGGTTATTTTAAACATTTTACTATATTACCGTTTTTTTTTTTGTTTTTTTTTTTTTAAACTTCATTTTCAATTAAAAATGCAGCCTTGTTAAACAGACTTTTTTTCAAAAACATAAAACTTATCATATGATCATAAATGTACTATTCCTACAATAACCAGCCATTCTATTTAGTCATACCAGTGGCAGAGAAATGAAACACTTCGCCTTTAAATACAGCGTTTCTTACTGATTAGAGTGGGATTGACAGTTAGCACACAAACTAGACAGTAATAGTAGCTCTCGACTCATGAGCCTCAAAATTGCTTTGCATTCAGGGTCTAAATAAACCTGGGCATGGACGATAAACTACTGGTTCATTGTCCGTTTCAATAAATTTGGTGGTTTGCTCCATAATTGTGACGCCCATGAGAGTGAGCCCTCTATGAAATGCAACTACTTACTGATTCGGTGGGCACTACCTGAGACTGCTGGGACAGAGGGCTGGTCAGGTACTCAGGGGGAAGCTCGGGCTGCCCAGCGCTGGCGGCCTTCCCTTCAGCTTTCCTAGGAGGGGGAGAGAGGGAGGGGTGGCTGGTGAGGAGGAGGGGTTAGGAGACACACACATCCTGGTAAATCTCTAGACGTCAGCAGGCTTATGAACATGAGAAACCCAAGGGACAACTCCAAGAAGATATTACACAGATAAAAAGACCTTTTGTTTTATAACAAAAAGAGCAGAACATTGGTAGGTATTTGTCTTTTTCACATAAACTCACTTGTTGAGAAGCTCGAAGCAGGGCTCACACACACGCACCTCCTTCTCAATGCCAAACTTGGGAATGGTAGAGTACTTCGAAGAGCACTTAGCACAGAAAATCTGCCCACATGCCCTGCAGTGGTGCTGAATGAAGAGCCACCAGCAGTTACTCATCATTATACTCCATAAACATTATATAACTAATGATAGAAGATTTTCAAAGGAGTGGTGTGTACCTTTCGGTTTAGAACACCAAACTGAACCCTGCATCTGTGACAGTCCTCTGCATCCACCCAATCAGGGGCCTGGAAGAGAGAGAGAGAGAGAGAGAGAGAGAGAGAGAGAGAGAGAAAAAGACAAACCCATGACAAATCAAACATCTCAGAGTGTGTGAAACATACTTGATTTACTCAACAGTTATTCTCACCCTTTCTGCTGCAAACATGGCATCGCTCTCCTTGAATTCCGGGAAGACATGACCTGAACAAGTATAAGTGATTGATTTCTTTAAAAAAAATTCACAGCTTGTCATCTTATTTTGACTCACATTTGAAAATGAATCGGGTGTTTTTGCGATTAAAATTGCATTAGGCATTGGAAAGTATTTGGATATAATTTGCAGCAGGGCATGATGCATCATATCAATCTGGTTCTGATAAATTAAAAAATGGATGCCCTTAAGAAATGCATTTCATGTTTAAGAACCTGAATAAAACTTACCTTCCACCTTCAGGATCTGATAGGTGTCCTGGACCACTTTATACTTGGGCTCGTTGCGGAAGGCGTGGGACCAGGCCTGGATCAGATAAAGGATCTTGTTCTTCACATTCGGTTCGGTTTGTTTCTGAACACAAGAGTGTCACATTCAGTCACTGAAGGCTTAAAAAAAAAATCGAAGCTGTGAAGTCAGAACTCAGAAGTCCCCTAACCAGGTAGTTAATAAAAAACACAAAAAAAAAAACACATGAGAATGGAAAAATCTAAATTGTTTTGAGCACTCAGTGTGTTGTTTCTGATTTCTGCTGGAACTTCCCTCAGCCGAATAAACATGTGACGTGATGACACAATCAGGAAGTACAGTGCAGCGTGAGTCACGGGGCCGAACCCACTTGGAAAGATCATAAAGGCAGGGCCAAAGACTTCTCTTAAAGCAACGGTCACAGATTTTAGGTTGGGTTTCACAGGATTCACCTTGAACAGCTCCTTCAGCTCTTCCATTGTCTGCTTACAGGCCACTTCATCATGAATCGTCTGGCCACAGTTCTTCACAACTGACTCCAGGACCTGTGGACAAGCAAAGGCTAACTTACACACATCACCTTGACTGATCGAGGCATAATACAAAACTACATCATATATATGAATATATCAAATCGTGTATAATTGACGAATAAAGTCAGTAAGGGTACAGACTCGTTCATACCAAAGACGATAACTATAATGATTAAGTGAGAATAGGGAAGTCCACACCACAACCGATAACAACATAGAGAAACGATACTATTGGAATCATTTTCAGAACAAACTGCGATCATCAGATTCCCCATGACTTTAAAGAGTAAGCCACAGTCACAGATGACAAAAGTGCAGTGGGAGCTTATAGTGAGCGTTGGTGTGTTTTCATTAGATAGAATTTTAACTTTTTACTCATATATATATATATATATATATATATATATATATATATATATATATATATAGTACTGTACTGTTATTTACAACACTATTTAATTATTTCATAATTAGTATATTTTGTAATAGCTATTATATTTAAATATATTTTGTATCATTTATTCATTTTTATTGTTTGCTTTATTTAACTATTAATACTATTGTCTGAAAATCCCTGGTTTACAGTGCTCTATATCTGTAGATAAACTACACTTACCTCAAGAGCATAGAGCGCTACGTGTGGATTTTTGTCATTGAGTTTTTTCTTGATGGCAACAATTGCATTCTTAGCCCTGGTGGCGGGAAACAACAGAACAGTTTCTAAGAAAGTCGAAGCCATATTTATCACAACACAATCTTCCACGGACATGCAATCACATAAGAACTGTTTTATCTTACTGTGTATCTCCTTGCCGAATGAGGTCACATATCTGCAGAATGGACTCCCAGTCTGTCTCCAGCAGCAGCTGACTGGTAGCCTTATCTGTCAAAGATTAAAAGAGCACATGTTTTATTAGCAAGTGTTATCTGAATCAATTAGCTAAAGGTCTGTTTACTAAAAACATGAGAAAGGAAAGGAAGCAGAACAGACTAAGGTATAGCAATATCTCTCTCTTCACTGGTACATACGAACCTGAATCCAAAAATAAATAGAAAATTCTAAATATTCAAGACATGTTTTCCAATAAATGAACACAAGAAAGACTCATATTTAATTATTATAATTTATAGGCACAGATATAATACAGAGAAATACATAAAATGTACCAACCTATTTTACAACACGGATAATAATAGTCATAAAAAATGAACAAAACGAAAAAAAAAAAAAAAATCTAATTATTAATACATTTTGCTGTCCAAACTCGCATTATTATTATTATTTTTTTTACAATATTCTATCTATCGGTCTATCTATCTATCTATCTATCTATATATATATATCTGTGTGTGTGTGTGTGTGTGTAGCAGGATGTTACTGTTATGTGATTAACCTAAAAAAATGGGCAATATTTCCTCTTTCTCTTTATACAGAAGCACTCGATTACACGAAAAAAAAAACGGGAAGAGACAACCTTGAATAACGGGAATACCTTCAAAATCCTAAAATTTTCCAAAAGGTGTGAGCAACTGCAAAACATAAATATTGATTTGAAGCGCCATGGCAATGTATACACGCCTCTTTAATTGTGCGGTATAATTGCCTGCTTTACAGCGAGATTTGGTGAAGAAAAAGTGAACTAATTCATACACACTAAGCACAAAGTACGCAATATAAGCAACACATATATGATTTATTATTTTACGTAGCTTGTGAAAAGAGGCCCGAGAATATCTTTAGCTCTGGTGCTAACTAGCTTACGTTACGTAAAATACTGGATTTGTCAACTGCAGTTACAACACCATACGGTTTAACTGTACAAGATCTTCGCAATGTCATGTTTATGTTCATATCACAGGCGTGTTAAAGCTCCGGTGCGTTAAATAAAGACAATACGTTACATGTTATATTCCCGTCACGATTCAAGCTGTGCTAGCATTAGCAATAGCAGACACACTTCATCTATGTGTCGGCGATACATCGGTCTGTCATTAGAAATAAACACTGAAAACATGAAATATAACACATACCCAACAGTCTCTCAAACGTTCCGCCGCCTTTGCCCATTTCTGATCTCTGATATCGGGACGCGCTGTGTCTGTTTTGGTGTTGTTCACCTGTGTGAATAAGCGAGTTTCACTTCCGGGGAGGCACGCGCATGCGCGCACGATATGAAACAAATGTCCGATAAAAGTCCAATTGACAGTAACATTATTTATCTTTTGAAATTTTTATTTGTTTTCTTCTATCTATCTATCTATCTATCTATCTATCTATCTATCTATCTATCTATCTATCTATCTATCTATCTATCTATCTATCTATCTATCTATCTATCTATCTTTTATTATTATCTGCATTGTTTTATTATTATCTGATTATTATCTTATGATTTATACTGTATATTTTTTGCAAACAATGGCCTATCTTAAACTCTCTTGTACATTTGTAAGTAATGTGAAATAGCTAGCTGAATGTAACACTTGTCTCTTATGTAAAAATAAGCCCTGGTGCCTTATCCCTTTTACTCCGGCAGTCAAGACAACAATAACCACTTTTCTATATTTTACAACGCCGGATTTTCACTCGTAGCATTAGGTCATACATGAGTCACTACCTGGCGCAGTAAACAATGCAGCTATTGTCAATGTTGTCCTGGTGGTGCAACATACAAGTGGTATTGTACTGCTGTCTGTAGAAGCAGCCCCCATAACAACAGCCAGAGATGCTCAGAGACAACACAAGCCAATAATAGCTTCATTTAAACTGTTTATATGAGAGGTAGAGGTTTATCTGATGTGAAATTAAACCACACCATGCTCGTTTTGAGAACTGAACTGGGCTGGAGGAGGACATCTCTGAAACAACAAAGAACAGACTTTAACTAATAAAATGAATGTTCTGTTTAACACGGTTAAAGCTGCTTTGACACAATGTGTATTGTATAAAGCATTAGATAAATAAAGGTGACTTGACTTGACTTATCTGGAATTAAATGTGTATCAGATTCTGCAAATCCAAAATTTGTTAATTACCTTTAACTTGATGACCTTAAAGATTTATTTATTTATTAATGCTAGCATCTTAAAGTGATAGTTAACCTAAATAAAAATAATAATATGCCATTAGTCATAAGACTATAGTCTATTTTATAAACACAAATGAAGATATTTTAAATTAAATCTGAGAGATTTCTGACCTTTCATTAAAAAAGTCCATGTCACCAAAAGACAAATTTTCATGAAGACTTTGTTAAAGTAATCTATATGAATGAATTAATCCAAGTCTTCTGAATAAACATGATCACTTGATTAACAGGTTTAATTTAGTCTTTTATTCACATATAAACATTGATCAACGCACAAACGTGGAGCACATCAAATATGGTAAACTATACTTGTTTGGATGAAGTCATACAAGCTTTTTAAATTATGAAAGAATTTTCTTTTTCTTTTTTTTATAGAACTATCCCTTTAAGTAACATGAGTGACATCATCAAACATATTTATAAACAGACAGATCTCCAAAAAAATCAGAGATGACACTATAAAGGATTTAAGGTTTTATTATTGAATAGCAAAGAAAGACAGATTTATAAGTGGACATTAAAGGTGGCAAGGAAACTTGATTTCACATTTCAATTTACTACCTCCATCACTCTACAGAAATATTCTGAATGATAAAAAATAGATTAAAATGAACTTGAATCTATCACAATGGGAAACTCTAGAAGAGAAGGTTTTCGGGGACTGGTGTGTCGATGCTGGTCATTAAACATAACCCTTGACCTGGGCTGGTCCACCCGCTCGACGTGGGCTGCTCTCCCCACTGCTAAATGTAGGAGAAGAGGGAATCCCAGGGGGATTGGACCCTGCGTAGAGGAGAGATCCACCGATCAAAAGCAGAGCTGAACCTCCCCAACCTAGGTAGAGTGCAGGGCCGAGCTCACGTTTGTGAGGAGCTGCCACATAGGGGTCATAGAAATCCCTGATGATGGAATGGGCTGTCCAGCAGACAGGTATGAGGATGAGGAACCCAGCGATGAAAAAGAGCACACCAGACACGCGGGCCAAGCGTGCCTTGGGGCTTGGGAGGCCCACGCACTGTGTGCACTTGACACCCAGAACACCCAGAGTGAGTGCCAGGGTGCAGATGAGTAACGCGAGAACTGTCAGACCCCGGGCAGCCTTCATGTCACTAGGAAGAGCCAGCAGGCTGTCATAGACCTTGCACTGAATCTCCCCTGTACTTTGCCAGATGCAATTCATCCACAGGCCCTCCCATGTGATCTGTGCCGTTACGATGTTGTTTCCGATGAAGGCAGTGACCCTCCACATGGGCAAGGTGCACACCAGGAAGCCACCCACCCAACCCATGATGGACAGGACCAAGCCAAACAGCTGCATGCCGGTAGTTGCCATGGTGAATCTTTTCCAAGAATGATCACTTGGAAGAGTCCAGTGGATAGCACAGACAGAAGCCTTCAATTGACTTCAACGCCAGTAAGAATTGCAAAGACAAAGTCTTTCCAAAGTGAGTTCCAATAAATAAAGAGAGTAGGCTGACAAGTGGACCTAAAGACTGGAACAAATAAATGTGTATAAGTTACAGAAAGTTATTCTTTGTTGTTACAGTACATAAACTCTAAAAACACACACAGAAAGGACTTAAATTCTGGACTCATCAAAATGTAATGTGCTTAAACCAGTCATGTAGAATCCTGCTCCTGGACGGCCACAATCCAGCAAGTTGTAATTAAACTCACCTGATCCAGCTAATCCAGGTCTTCGGGATCACTGTAAACTTCCAAGCAGGTGTGACGGTGCTAAACTCAGGAACATGGCTCTCCAAGAGCAGGATTGGACACACCTCTTAAAGAGAAGTTCTGAGCCAAGTTAAGCCAGGTGTTACCAATCCTGCTCCTGGAGTGCCAATGTCCTGTAGAATTCAGTTCCAACCTGCCAAAACACACCAGACCTTGATTAGCTGGAACAGGTCTGTTTGACCAAGGTTCGACATAAGTTTAGCTTTGTTTGGAAACTGGACCTTCTCGAACTCTCAGGACTCCCCTGGGATAAGCTCTATCAACAGCTTCTGTGGCATATGCTGCAGGAAAATGTCTAAAATGGCTTGTAATTGGGGTAGTACCCTCAAAGGGACAACTTTATACATTACTCCTAAAGTTACTCCTAGAATTTAGAGATAGATAGGGCACAAATAGGTCCCTTTCAGGGGACTATCCCAGTGACAAGCTATTGTTCCCTTGGTGGAATTACTTTTTTGTAGGACAAGCTTCTGATTTTCCATCCCAGAGATTGTTAGTTTGAGTAGAAAATCTTTTTATCCAGGAAACATGCCACTTTCTGGTATTAATGCGTGTGTCGTTTGTTTGGTTTAGTGGTATTACATGGTTATGATGGTAAAGATTGGATTATACAGAAAGGTTATAAGATAAGGTCAGTAAGAGATTTATGACACCAGTCACATGTTAACAAGTGTAATGTATAATGCTGCCCACACATACAACTTTCAAAGTCGTTGGATTGCTGTTGGTTTAACACTACACAAGTGTCTGTCATTGCTGAGGTCTTTTCCAGTCAAAACACACGGCAGGATTTGGAGTCACAGACAAGACCAGATATTTAACCTGCTAAATATCTCTTGGGCATCTGCAATGTAACATTTTCAGATTGTCATGTGAACAAGCACCTACTTTTTTTTGCTTTCGACTTCAGGCTTTTGCCTCACTTCCATACAATTGTGAAAATCAGCACTGAAATCTTGCAGTATAAAATAGTGTTTATTTTATTGTTCGATACCTGGTCCTATGTGCTTCTATTATCTCATACCATATTGTGTTTAATACATTCGTGTTTATGCAGCTTAACTTGTAACACAGAACAGCCCTCTAAATATTCATGTGGTTTTATACATAAATATTTGGGCACTGTTATGTACAGTGAGCATTACTGGATTCACTATCCATCCGAGAGAATGGGTTCTTTTCACGCTGTGGTGGGTGTAGATCTACGCCTGGTGGGGTGAGTGGATTATCTCAGAAAAACATGAGGAGCCTCTGGACACAAGAAGCTTTCTTTGAATCATTCAGAGTGGGCCAAGCAGACTTGAGTCTGTTTATGTCCATTCTGAATGCTGCTGTAACAATGCTGCATAAGCATGAAGTCTCAGTTGGAAAACCTCAAGTTTAAAAACAGTCTAGACAAAATTGTTAGTTCTTTTAGTAACATATCAAGCCATTTGCTGAACTAAACTTCTGATTTCCATAATAAATTACTGAAATTGTTGTTACCTGACAACAAAGTCTTTGAAGTGTAACTCCTTCCACAGTCACTCATCTGCTAATCCTCCACCTTCTTGCTTTGGGTAACTTCGATCTGGATATAGAGCTTGACCCGAAATGCCATAAACCTGTGATGGAGGTAAAACCTACAGATTCAGACCTCTGAATAGGCTCAGCTAGAGTGAATGTCACTTGGGTTGTACGATTCAGAGGCAAAGACAGGAGTGAAGTGCTGCCCTCTGGGATGCCAGCTCGGGTCTGTGTAGCAGTGGGCAGAAGCATTCTCTTATGTGCGTGTTTTTGTCAGTGTGTGAATGCGTTAATGTGTCTTGAGTGTGTCTCCCAGTGCCTGGTGTACCAACACAATGACTCGCTGTTCTCTCGCCCTCGCTCTCCTCCATCCCTAACCTAGTCCTCTTTTTCATCCATTGCCTTCTTACTCCTTGAAGTGAACTCTGTTGTTTCTTACTACCTTTCAGTCATTTTGCTTTCATAAAAGTTCATTCATGTCTCATGACAATGGCATATGTGTAAAGTTACATATAGCATTTAAGGAATAAATAAATAAATACATAAATAAATAAAAGAAAGGAAAAATAATACTGGATTTGAATCTTCTACATTTTCAAAAGAATTGGTTTTGTTTATTTAAATAAAAAATGCATCATCATAATTTAATTGTCGTAACCTTTATAAATTGTAATAATAACAACATTTCACTACCGTGATGCTGGGATGTTGTGGGTTGCTGAGATCATTTAAAAAATAAAAAATAAAAAATAAAAAAATAAAAAAAAATAATAATAATAATAATATGGCTTGAAAACATATTCTTCCTTAATTCACTTAATTTTATTTAGAAGAAAATGATGACAATGAACTATAACTTCACAGCTAAGTATAAACTATCATATTAACATTTAATCATTGAGAACTTCTATATGAATTTGTGTGTGGCGTGTGGGTGCTGAAAAACGAGCACCGTGGGAACTGTCGGGTCTCTCAACGCCCCATCTGTAAAGTAAAGAGATTGGCTGATGTTACAAACTGTGTTATTACAAAATTCTTATGAAATAATTAGTGTAGCTATGCCACAAAAAAAAAAAAAAAAGGATCTGTGCTGTGAGTTCTACAAATATTACAGTACAGTAGTTTACAAAAGTTATTCAATAGGGTGGTTTAATAATACACGGTAAAAGAGTACACCTGAAAATTAAAACTTAGGTGAAAATAAGGTAAATGCTGTGTCAAAATGTTGTAGATGTTAAACTTATTTGAGTTGGCACATGCTACTTTCATGAACAAGCTATAGCAGTATTAAGAAAAAGGTCTTCTAGATTATGAAAAATATAAAGCTGTGTCACGCGGATATGTTTTAGAATTCATCAGACATATCTAAATATGTGTTCCAAACATGAATGGAGGTCTTATAGGTTTGGAACAACATGAGGGTGAGTGATTAGTGCTAGAATTTTCATTTTGGGGTGAACTAACCCTTTAACTGTAGACCGTCATGTATTTCTCATGACTGCTGACTCCTGCTTTTAAAGTCACTTACACTTTGAGTGAAACATAATTCGTTTATAGTCTAAATAAAAAAAATAAATAAAAAAAAGTTTTGGAGAAATGTAATCAGCGCAGTGACACTTAAAATAATAATAATAATAATAATAATAATAATAATAATAATAATAATGAATGAAATAACCTTCCAATTTCTGCATTTTAAAGATTTCCAAATTTCTATAACAAATGTCATTTAAACTGAGCAGATTAGTCTTTTAATAATAATAATAATAATAATAATAATAATAATAAAACAGTAATATAATGCAAGTGTATACTTTAAAAAGAAAATCCATGTTGTTTTATTTGTAACAGGGGAACTTACAAGACGGTCATCCTGTTACTTTTTGTCAGCATCAACTGGTAAATCATTTTAGAGGACAAGTATGCAGTGTATGGGATAATGTGATGGCTTCAAGTTGGGAAAGGTATATTTGTAATAGGTCAGGGGTGGGTGGGGGTTGGTTTGTTTTGGTTTGTCCCTCAAAATGTATGTGCACCAGCTCTAATGTGGTAAAAAATAATAATTCTAAATTAGTTTGACTTATGTATATCCGCTACTGTCACACTTCAAAAAATACACTTAAACATGGCAGCTGTAAACGCAATATACATTTTTATTAAAAACGGAAAGGTGCTTGATCACATCATCAGAGAAAAAAAAAAAAAGGCATGGGGGTTTCCCTTCAACACGTGGACTAAAAAACAAAAAAAAACTTCTTCTTTTTTTTTTAAGCTGTTGGAGGTGTTGAGTTCCATAAAGCATCTCACTTTCTGTTCTTCACTGCATTCAGACTGGAGGTGCCCGATAGAAGCGGTTTACAAAAACTGTATTAAAATTGGCTGAATGTGTTCCCACTCTGTCATCCAAGTGTTCAATGGCCAGCTGTGCAGCAGCACCTGAAGCCCCGCCCATGACACCACCCACAGCCCCTCCCACCACCATTCCTGCTGGCCCTTCCACAGAGCACACGATCATTCCCATGGCGGCTCCAGCCACAAACCCCAGCCCCAATCCCACAGCCAGTGAAGTCCTGAGCCAGCCGTTCTGCAGCTCGGCTTCGGCCCTGATTTCTGCCCCCACCCTCGCATTGACGGTATCCATCTGCCAGCATAGCTCATCCCCCTGAAACTGCTCCTCCAGTTCCCGGCACGTCCGCTCGGTCTCAGACCGTCTCTTCTTGCGTAGCTTTCTCTCCTCATTTCTGACGCTTTCCTCTGCCCTCTTGTAAGATCTGTTAACATAATGGTGTCCGCCCATAGTCTGCAGCATCCGCTCGATCTTATGTAGGAGCTCCCGGCTCCCGCTGCGGTTCCTCCAGTTCTTACTGAAGACGTGGTAGCGGCAGTTGCATTGCTCCACGAGTTCCCTCAGATGCCAGTCTGTTCTCATGACCTTATCATTAAGCGCTCTGCCTCTCAGATGCCCATCGTAAACCAAGAGGATCATTGTGTAATTCAAGACATTCTCTCCAAATTTATCCTTAACCAGCTTGGGAGTCTTCATATCGTTGGGGCAGATCTTCTCCAGGTCGAATGTGATGAGTATGGCATGAGGTCCAGGAGTCGACAAGCACATCGATTTTTTCAGCTCTTTCCTCATCTTGGACTTTGACATGCCTTTGTCATACAGGTTCGGTCCGTTGACTACTGCGACCCGTCTTCCTACTATCTCGCCCACGTTTTTCTGGCTGCTCGCAATGCTACAGACTTCCTCAGAGAACTCCTCTCTTCCCAAAATAAAGTTGGTGAGAAGGAACTGAGATGGCCCACTGCTCCCGATAACCAATATCCTTAGTTCCACATCACCAAAGTCTATTAGGAATGAAACACAGGGTACATGTAAATGGAATCGTTGACCCAAAATTTAATGTCCCAAATTATTCACTGAAAATCTTCCCCCATGTCATAACTGTAAAATGTAATTTGCATTTGTTCTGGCTTCATGCTATTGGCCACAATGGTACACAACACACCAGTTCAAATATGTAGAATGGAGAATGATATTTGAGAGCTGCAATTGAAGGGAAGATTTTCTAAGATTTTCCAGTGCTTTTATGGTATTTTTGTGTCCTACCCAAAGCTCTTGGAGGTGTGGAGTAGCTTGAAACATCTCCATGTTTGTTCCAAGGAAAAAAAATAATAATACAGTTTTGGAACAAAATAAGGGTGAGTAAATAATGTCATTTTTTTTTTTTTTTTGCAAACTATCCCTTTAAATTATTAAGTAGCCTATCTATACAGTGATATTAGCTGATAGAGCTGACAAGTTAAATATTTTATAATAATATATATATTTTTTAATTTGATTAGACTTGTCCGTATTGCATGTTATTTACAATCTGATGAAAAACACATATAGTTTAAATGTATATTAAATCATTTTTGACCCACTTATGCAGGGCTTCATACAGCTTTATAAAATTTCATAATTACCTTTATTATGACATACAATTTTTTGTTTGTTAAGAATAAACTCACAAGCACAAGCATAAACCAACAAACATACTTTAATATTATTTCTATGTATTTAAATATATTTGTAATGATGTGAATTTGCAATTTAGCACGCTTAAAATATATTAACTTGAAATATAATATTGAATAACACTACAGTTATAATATAATCAAGCACTTTACCTTTGCTTTAATATGTTAGTCAACACATCAAAATAAGTGTAATTCTTTAAAGCACGACAAAAGAATATTATACCAAATGAAAACAAATTATTTAAAATTTGTATTTGTCATAATTACAAGGTGCACTTTTTAAAAGTCATGAAAGTGAAGCCTTTTCTGCAAATCCAGTGTTTTAAAAATACACTTTTAAGATTTGAAGTACATTCAATACCGTTAAGCACACTTCTTTTATGTTGTAGATAAATAACTTACCTTCTCTTTTAGGCATGTTTTAAAGGCTGCTTTGTTGTGTTGTTGTTGGTAGTTTATTGTTGTTCTTAATGTGAAGAGCTTTTTTCTCAATATTAAAAGTAATAGTTACATTAGTTTTCTCATCTCATTCTCATCCCTGCCGATAACGGACGAGCTCTAACACTGGATGGAATATGCCCCGGAGACATTGGGGATTGAGTTTATTCATGCATTTGCCAGAGCACAACGAACACATGGCTTCGATTTTAACTACATCTTTTATGGAATATGAATCTCAGTTTTAACTGATAAAATGCCTTTTGCTTATATATTATTTTCATTGGTTACCTGATATTCAAACAACAGACAGAATATAATAGTAATAATATTGTTTTATAGGATATGATTGTATTGGTATTTAAATGCATTTCTATTATAAACACTTTTAGTCATTTTTATGAGCAAGGATAATGTTTTTAAATGACACCAGTGCCAAAAGACATATACAGTATCTGATAATAAACATGAACACAAACAAAAGACTAGAAGGACAGGACAAGTAATTTTTATTTATTTATTTAGTTTCCATTGCTTTATTAATATATTTCATTCATTAGGTGCATGCTTGGGAAGAAACTGAAAGCCAGATGAAAACCCCATCAAGCATTGGTATTAGTCTCATGAACTCTCCATTATAGTTTCCTTGTATTTAAAGCTGCCTGACAGGAAACAATGCTTCTTTAATAAGCATTTTTTGTTTATCAACAAATGTTTTATTTTAAACCAGTTTTAACTTCACATGCATTCACTACAAATTGTCTGCTTTTATTATTTCTAAGTGTGATTCTAGTCTGTAAATCAGCTATTTAGGCTTGTACCTTTAACAAATATGTCATATTCTGTACAATAGAGTTATTCAAATGTTTTATAAGTTATTCAAATGTTTTTACCTGCCAGTATATATATATATATATATATATATATATATATATATATATATATATATATATATATATATATATATATATATATATATATATATATTATTTATTTATTTTTTTTCAATTCACATTGGTGGTAAGTCATAAAATATAGGAAGAATGACAAACCTTCGAGTCACACATACCCCAATATTATAATATTTAAAAGGAAAAGACACCATTAAATGTCACAGATAGGACTACAGAGCAGATTGAATCTACAGCCCAACATAACCTTTACAAACCTACAGAAGGTCTGGGCCCAGTTACACAAGAAGGACAGTTCACCCCAAAATGTAAATTCTCTCATCACTTACACTCATTTCATTCCAAACCTGTATGACTTTCTTTCTTAACTGGAACACATACAATTTATAGAAATGTCTCAGTGTTTTATTATTTTTATTATTATTATTCAATAATTTAATGATTAATAATAATCAGTTTTTAATCATTGTAACTAAATATTTTTTTCCAGTGAATGTCAATGGTAATCAAAGCTGTATATTCTTCAAAATATAACAGCTGCTGTATACCATAAATAATAATGTTTTATAATGTTTTATGCGTAATTAAATAATTTGGTTTATGATGCCACTTTTTCACTGGACATGGCTCGCTTTGGGGGGTTTTCCACTGTGTACACAGTAAATGTATTGCTAAGTGTTGCAGTTCAATACTGGACGGTGGTGACAGCACGCCACCGTTTGACTATCTATGCTATTTTATTTTAGTTGATTTATTTTGATCTGTAATATGGCATGCATTTGCATTCTGTAGGCTGTTGAGATATATCTCTACTCAAGTATGAGGCATCATTTTATGCCCACATGAGTATCTAAATTAATCGGGACAAAACACACATTTTCTTAAATCTCATTTAAATCTTGAGTAGCTGACCTATACAGTACTCAGTGTTGGGTGTAACGATTACAAGTAACGCGGGTTACATAATCAGATTACTTTTGTTCAAGTAACTAGTAAAAAAAAGTTACTTTTTAATTTATAAGAAAATATCTAGTTACTTTTTCAAAAAAGTAATGCCAGTTCCTTTGTTTTCCCATTTATTAACTGACAAGTGTCCTGTCCTCATATTGGGAGAAATCTGAAGTACAGAGGCATTATGTGCACATGTGTGTGAACACGATGTAGTTCTAGTCTAGACTAAATGGGAATTTGCATTAATTCATCCCACTTACTGTGCTGGACTATAGCCAGAAGATATTGTCGAAAGCATCACATTTTGGCATCTGGTATTTACAATTAATGTAGGCATGTTACATTCTTCTTATTATTATGCCTTTTATTATTATTGTTTACTTTTTTTTTATTAAACTACAATTAATTTGCCCCACACTAATTTCATAGGGCATCACCACATACATGATGCGCTGTGAGGATAATAAAAGATTAGGCTACTAGCTATGGAGGTAAATCAGTAGCTAAACTCGAGAGGTTGAAAATATGAATGTGAGAACTTGTCATGTTAATATTTGTACATTTGTAAGTTGAAATTTACACTCACAGCTCTGATGTGAAAAGCTGAATCTTTCAATTTGTCACAGACAAATACACACGTGTTTTGAATTGGAAGTTTTACAAACGTGTAGAATGACATTCACATAAAGAAAATGACATACACAAATGTTTACGACATATTTACTTTTGCACTTCAGTTTCGCTGCACAACGTCAAGTCGTCCCTCACAACCTCTCAGATCTGGCAGTAAAATTCCCCAACTGTTCCCCGGGTGCTGCAGCAATATGTCTCTGTGTGTGTGTTCATTACTGTGTGTGTGTGTGTGCGAACTTGGGTTAAATACAGAACACAAATTCTGAGTATGGATCACCATACTTGGCCACATGTCTCTTCTCCTTCACTTCACTTTAATTTAAAAATGAATTTTTACAGCACCACCTACTGGTCAGAAACTAGTTTGCAATGGTAAAAAAAACAGCACATTATTTTAATTGTAAAGTATTGTCATTGTATAGAAAGAACAAAAGCCAAAGTGAGGATTAAACCTGCTCAACATGTATTCAGAGGAGAGATAGTCACTCTCAGATGTGACATTGATGGTGAAGGAGTCACTAGCTGGCAGTACAGCTGGTATAAAGATGATTCAAACAGTGTTTTCAGTGAACTACAGGAACACACATTCAGTCCTATTACTGAGTCTGTCACAGGTAAATACTCCTGTTATGGAGCAGAGAGAGGAGGATCACGAACATCAAACATCAGTGATGAAGTTACACGGACAGTATCAGGTGAGTTTGATTATATCTTTATACACACACACATTCACACACTGGTATTTTTATCATTACTGGGAGTTGGGGAATCTCCATAAGCGTAATGGTTTTGTTGTATAAACTGTATCATCTATCACCTTACCCAAAACCTACCCTTAACACAAAAATATAGACATTTTTAGATTTTCAAAATACTTCATTCTGAATGACTTACTATATGTTTTTTACCTCATGCGAACCAAAAAAAAAAAGTAAAAGTTAACTGGTAATACTATACTTATGGGGTCCTCATAACGTAGAGAATACCAGTCCACACACTTTAAATGTTATTAAATGAGTTATTTATCTATTTCAGATAGAGTCCAGACAGTTTTAAGTGTTTCTCCACAGAAGTGGTTGACTGAAGGAGATTCAGTGACTCTGATCTGTGCTGGACATTCAGTTGGGACACTGAACTGGTTTCAGAAGTTTCTGCTTCTTTATTTCCGGACCGGGACATTAAAAATACCTCCAGTACCACAATTAAAATATAAATATATACATGCATACATACATAAAAACAGAAAACCCCCAACCATTATACATTAGAATATTACTAATATTATATCACTTCATAACTTGATCAATTAAAATATTACAGTTCTTAAAAGTCATAGGATGTGAAGGTTCTTTAATTTGGTACATTAGTAAAGCTATATTTATGTAGCAATTTTTTAACAGTATTTACAAAGTTGATATTTATAGAATAATATAAGCTTGAAATAAAAACAAATAAAATATTTTTAAATTGCATTAAACATATATAACGCTTATACATGTAATCATTACAGTGAAAGATTGTGTGCATGTGTAACTGTCTTTATTTATTCCTCTACTGTAGATCATGGAATAGGGCTAAATTTGAAACTGAGAGCAGAATAAAATTAACTAAAATATCCACATGGTTATTTTTACATTTGAGGAAACACATATTCTCAGGCAGGCAGGCAGGCCGGCAGGAATTGTAGGTGTGGGGAGTGCATGTACAGTTCTCTCTCCACCCTCAATACCATGACTTAGGTGCCCTTGAGCAAGGCATTGAACCCCCAACTGCTCCCCGGGCGCCCTACATAAATGGCTGCCCACTGCTACGGGTGTGTGTGTGTGTGTGGACTTTTGGATGAGTTAAATGCAGAGCACGAATTCTGAGTATGGGTCACCATTCTTGGCTGAATGTCACGTCATTTAGGACTTACTGTTAATTTTAAACATTCACTCTGGACACACTGAAGGTGAGATTCTTATATTTCATCACATAAGTGATTCTACACTAACTGTTACAAACTAGCTGAGAATGTGCATGTTATACGTGAGTTTTAAAGGGTTTTAAATCACAAACCTCAAAAGTAGTAAAACGCGTTATAATTACTTTAATTAATAATTCATTCACATATCTAGAAAATTTTCTGAGTGAAAATGATCTTAGATTATATGTGCTTGTTAATGTACCTATTAAACATTACATAATGATTACACAGAACAATATTTACTGTAAATTAAAATTTGCTATTTAATATTAATATTAATAATATTAATAATATTAAAATTTGCTATTTATTTGTAAATTAGATTTGCAATATTGCTGCAGTCAGCTATATAATATAAAATGTAAATTAGAAAAATCATATACTGATAATATCTAACATTGCCAAGCCCTCTGAAGAGGTTTGGATAAGTGATATTTTCATTCTCTGTGACTGAGTGAGCAGTCCGGTAGCGATGACTTCATCCACTGGTTGTGCTGGTAGCAATGCAGTGGGGAAAGGAGCAGGAATCCGTTTCGACAGTCTTGAACATAAAGCGCTGGAGGATGCTGATGGACACACAGATGTGGCCCTGTAGTAGGTGCAGAAGGTCCTTAACCTTGAACACTCAAGCAAGGGTACCTTGGAATGAAGGTACACATGCTGCCGGAGCTTAACCTTGTTGCAGATGTCTGCATGTCTTCTGCCTTTATGGGCTAGAGACTCAGAACTTGGTCCATCCGCTTTGTCTCTCAAGGCTGGAGACTCAGGATGTGCTGCATCTGTTGTTGTCTCGCTGGACGAAGACTTGGAATGAAGTTTTTCCTCTTTCCTCGCAGGCTGGAGGCTCAGAACGTGGTTGTATCTGTTTCTGCCTCAAAGCTGGAGACTTAGGACTTGGTATCTGTTATTGCCCGAGGCTCAGAATGACACACATTCAGAAAAGTGTGACTAAAAATGAACCAGGGTATTTCTTCCTTACCAAACCAAAACCATAATACCTTTAGCAATATTAGCGACACATTAAGTCCAAACATGATGGGAAAAGATTGAACTGTCATGCACGCATTCATTTGTCCATTAACAGCTGAGTTTGTGTAAGATGTTGCACTACACGTCACTGTCACTGAGAATACTTAGTTCTCTGAATAAGACGTGTGTTGTAGTTTGCATCAGTTAAAGGTTATGAATGGATTTGCATGGAACTCTGTGATCCCTCTTTGTTTCACCCATTGCTGCTCCGTCCAGAGGTCATAAGGAATTTTTATGGCGGTCACAGGCCAAAACTGGAGTAATCAGTCTATTGGTGTGTGAAGGGCAGAAACTGCATTTTGACCAATAGGAAGTCTTGTCCTTTGTACCAAAGATCTTCTTCTTTCCATCTAGCAGGTGTCTAGCTGTTGTCCTGGCATATTTATCTGATGGCGTTTGACAGTTTGCTTATGTTAGTCCACCAAGATCCAATCAAAATATAGCAAACCTTTGTCCACTATTGTGGCCAGAGAGGGGCCCCAACATAAACTGGGCCCTGAAATGTGCTGTCCACTACAGTGAAGATATTTCATACTGCCTTGTGAAAGTATTTAAAAAAATACAAAAAATACAGTCATTTATTTTGATACTTGGTGTGGATGATATATTTTGATACTTTAAATTAAGGTATTTGGTATTTTATTTTAAAACACATTTTGATGTATCTTTGACAACACTAACCGTAATTTATCCGTGGTATTTAAAACTGTGGCTATACAAATGGTAATTTATAAGGCAACCTTGTTACTACAGTTTTACAATTATAAAACCATGGTTAATTTTCATAAGGGTTGTGAGCGGGTTCAGTGACATGAAACACTTTAGAAACAGGAATAAGGAGAACTCTGAGCTAATCATTGCCTTCTTATGCTTTTTTATTTCTTAGTAAATAAAGGGACAAAAAATAAATAAATAATAATAATAATAGTTCCCTTTCAGTTAGTCACTTCAACACTGTGTCGACGTTTCAACACTAGGGTTCGCACTTGGAGCCCAGACACCTCTGACATCATTGAGAAAAGTTTTCTTCCTCAAAAGAACTAAAATAATAATCATTTTGAATTAAGGAGAAAAATGTATTAAGAGGCATCCCAATCAGACTTATTAAATTTCAAGATTCCCATCCTTTGTCTTGGTGTATGAAATATGAATATTAAACTGTGTATTTTTAAACACATAAGCCTGATAGAATAGAGATAGACAGAGATGAGCTTAGTTGTGGTTTGGTTTGTTATTTCAGTTCAGTGACATTAATCAGTGTGAGAGGAGCATGATTTATGGCAATATTTCTGTAGAAAATTTGCACATTTGTCAGAGTGACAGTTTCTGAAAATATGTTATAAGATTGTCAAAAGATCTTGTGTAACACATGAGGTACGTTTGCGTGTCTTTAATCTGTTGTGATGTTTCTAAAGATCTGACTGCAGGTTTCAGGAAGTCTTGAGGCTTTAACACTTTCTGTGTCTTTAACCAACTGTCACCATTCGGTCAGTATGAAGCTCTGTCAACTTCCTCTTGTGTTCTGTGAGTATTATTTTTACTGAATGTATTTCAGTGTATGATAATTGCTCTTATATGATCAAGTGATTCAGTGAATAAATTATCGTTTTTTTTGTTTTGTAATGGTGTTTTTTTTTTTTATAGTTTTGTTTTTCATTATATGTTCAATAGTATACTTACATTAATTTTTTGTCATCTGCTTGTCTTCAGACATTTGTTAACCAGTTCTCTCTGCTTTGTCAAAATACATAAAATATCAATCAGATGTGATAATGGTTATCTGCAGGGCCGTTTGAAGGATTTTGTGGGCCCCGAGCAAAATGGACATAGAGGCCCCCGACCCCCCGCACGCACGCAAAGCCTACAGGAACCACAGCATAACCATACAGTTTAAGTTCACCCACACTTTATATAAATAAAAAAAGGTTTACAGTGCAAATACTGCTTGAAAAAATAGTTTGGTGGGAATTCAATAGTGATTTGCACTGTTTTTGTTTTCTAATAATACGACAGCACACACTTATCAGTTTAAACTCTGGGCTGTGCAGGATACCAGCTATAATTATAGAGCTTGTGGTACCTTGGCTATATAGAGGAAACATCAGCACTGAGAAGTGATGCATCTGTTGATGTTGAGGATGAAGTTGATGGTGTAGCTGGGAAAATAATTAAAGGACAAAAATCTGAAATTACCTGTGAAGTACGTTTTTCTGTTAGCATATTGAAAGAGGTCAATATAACAGCTCAGGGGTGCGTTTCCCAAAACCATAGTTGCTAACTAAGTTAGAGAAATTCACTCTACCTTCATCAGTGGAGGTATCCTTAGGAAGAGCCTGAGGGCTGAGAAATTTAATTAAAGCACCTTGAGGGAGAAAGAAAAGATGGTAACACTTTATAATAACAATCATTAATAAATGGTAAATTGATAGTTAATTAATCTTTAGTTAATTGTCATTTAACTGTTAGCAAACAGTATTTTTACTTATTATGAAGTTTACTGAAAACTTAAATATATGTTAGCATTTCCATATTTTGATATTAGAAGGGAAGGGATGCAGGAAGCTGCTTTCACTACCAATGCTTAAAAACATCCCAAGCTAATGTTTGATGCACATAATTTATTGTGTGGTTTTCATAACCCCCATTTGGTAAATAGATTATCACGGTGGAATAGTATAGCATGCTATTTGCTATGCCACTTCCATCAAAACCTATTACAAAGCTACAGCAATGTCATGTCATTAAATACGATAATGGTTAGAGAGTCAGACTCCCAATCGAAAGGTTGTGAGTTCGAGTCCTGGGCCGGCCGGAATTGTGGGTGGGGGTAGTGCATGTACAGCTCTCTCTCCACCTTCAATACCACGACTTAGGTGCCATTGAGCAAGGCATTGAACCCCCAACTGCTCCCCGGGCGCCGCAGCATAAATGGCTGCCCGCTGCTCTGGGTGTGTGCTCACAGTGTGTGTGTGTGTGTTCACTGCTCTGTGTGTGTGCACTTCGGATGGGTTAAATGCAGAGCACAAATTCTGAGTATGGGTCACCATACTTGGCTGAATGTCACTTTCACTTCACTTCATAAACAGTGATTCTGGAACAGATCTGCGTCTCACTTATCCCATTAAAAAACATATTACAGTAACCATATTCCGTCAGTTCGGAAAAAAAGTTGCTCTAACTGTTCGTTACAAGCAGCATTTGCCGTCAGGCAGGTAACATTAACTAACATAAACATATTTTTGCTAGCCTACCTGCTGCAAAATTACACCATTTGTACAAGACTGACAAGTAGAGCTATTTTATCCAGTGTAATTTATCACTTACCACTATCTTATTTTTTCTTATCCTCCTCTTCCTTTCTCTTCTTTCTCTTCTGGCTTCCTGAAGCATAATTCCGCTTTATGACTGCCGAGGAGGTTTTGTATTTTACCGGTAGCAGAGATCACATTGGCTGGCTGCTGTCAGCGACTACTGAGAGGGGCCCCCTTGAAGGGGATCCCGATAACAGTGTCATTACACTTTACTGCATTGACCATGAAAGGGGCGCTCACACAGTGTCGTTGCATTGTATTCTTAACCAGTCGTTGTCTTGGGGCCCCAGGCCAGCTCGGGGCCCCAAGCAATTGCTTGGTTTGCCTGCCTTGTTGCGACGGGCCTGGTTATCTGGACACATACATATACAGTCTTCAACAAAACAAACTAGAATATGAAACACTTAAGCATGAAACTATGGTGTTTGACAAGCAAGGGAAGAAGATATAACTTCATAATATGTCTGATGTATAATGCACAGCTGATCAGCTCCATGTTCAACCTGTAATGAGTTTTTCTCTTTGTGTTTTTAGTGCTGATTTCAAACATCCACTCAGAGTTACTACAAAATTGTGGTTGTCCTTTTCAATGATCTACTGTATTAACATTTTGACAAAAATAAATTTTTTTTTTACAAAAATGAGTGTTCAGATTTGTAGGGGTCAAACACCAAGCCCCTTTTTACTTTTGCTTAACTCTAAACCCATTGGTCTGAAAATGATTTCAATTACTTGCAAGTTGCAAACACTGAATATTATAAAATATTTTTAATATGATATGTTTGTATAACTGTCTTGATTTATTGATTGATTTATTTCTATTTACTTCTGGTATAGATGTTGATGGTGTGACAAAGTGGGTCATCTGTGCTATTAACTCAAAGTTTATGGGATTGAATCTCAGGATGGTCTTAAAGTGACATCGTGGTTGTCTTTTAACTCTTTGCATTGTGCCGAATGAAAATTGGCATCACTGTCACTGTACAAAAGCGGTCACTGGAACAGTATCTTTCAAAAGGTATACTTTTAGGTACTAATATGAACACATTATCTGTACTTTTTAAGGTACAAATATGGTACCAAGATGTGTACCTTTTTAACCCACATGGAAAAAACCTGTATAAACATATATGTTTCAATATAGGTTTTGATATAGGTTTTTAATATATGTGACATATATAAAATTGGCCGTTTTCCTACATATATTTACACATATATTTACACATATATGTCCACATATATATGTGCATACATATACCTATATAGGTACATATATGCACCTATATATGTACCTATATGTTCACCTATAATAGTAAAATTAAAATCCATAGCTGCTAGGCAACATAAATAAAAGTCCAAAATGTAGAAATGTACATTATTTACTTACTCAAGATCAATAAATAGTAAAAAACAAAAAATATATAGTACAATAACAAAAATAAGACAAAAACCTGACAACATAAATAAAAGTCCAAAATATAGAAATGTAGATTATGTATTTACAAGAAAAATCGGACCCACTTTATATTAAGTGGCCTTAATTACTATGTACTTACATTTTAATTAATAATTTAGTACAATGTACTTATTGTGTACATACATGTTTTTACATTGTACTTATATTTAAAAAAAACGACATGTAATTACATCTGTATTTAATTTCTGTAATTACATTTATAATTACACTGTTGACCCATACTTTACACCTTAACCCACCCTTAAACTTACCCATACCTCCAACCCTCTCCCTAACCTTACCCCTATCCCACCTCAATAGCAGCAAAAGTGTTTTACAATACAATGTGAACACATTGTACTTATTTTTTATGTAAGTACATAGTAGTTAAGGCCACCTAATATAAAGTGGGACCGAAAAATCAAATAATACAAGAACAAAAATAAGACAAAAAACTGAACATATATATATTTTTTTATCTTTATTATTCTTTAAGGTCTGTCAATACGCGCCTCATCATCCTCCTCCTCCGCTGCCTCCTCCTCCTCCTCTTCCTTCCTGCACTATCCAATGACGTTTGATAGGGTGTCCGAGATTTACATTTTTTCGGCGCAAAAATATTTTAGCAGATTCGGCATTTGGCATTTTCATCCACACGGATCTGGCGTTTTGAAACCAGGTCCCAGAGTGGATATATTTGAAAACGCCGCCTTAGCGTTTCATCCAGACCAGAGTATGTGAGCGAAGTGGAGTGGCAACAATTTCCCCTCCGCGCTCAGAGCATTTAATAATCACTCCGCTCCAGCTCCGCTCCGGGTTCACAATTTCCCTCTCCTGCTCCACTCCGCGCTCAGTGATACCAGAAACACCGCTCCACCTCCGCTCCGTGGCTAAAGTATTTCAGTATGTTTGAAATGTTATGTTCATGGCGTAGCCTATATTAAAATAAAAAATAAAATAACAGGAGAGTTTCAAAGTGGCATAGGCAAGTGTGTGCAAACTTTTTTTTCCTACCACATACATGCCAAACTAATAACATGGATGTCAGCATTAATATAATTACTGTATTCTGCTGTGCAAATTTTGTTTGTGATGAAAATAACAGTACATTTTTATTTTATCTACAGATCAATGCATTTCTTACAGATTTCTGCTCATTCACCCATACGGAAATGTAATATATGTACACATATGAAATATACATATATTAAATATATCCACATAGAAAGGGAAAACATATATGTACATATATATCTGCCCATATATAAAACCTATTAGAAAATGGAACAATTTCATATATTGACATATAAAACTAGCCCATATATTTTATGTATGTATAATAGTGTTTTTTTTTATATGTCACATATATAATTTTCAATATACATGACATATATTTCTTTGTATATATGTTCAATATACAAACTAAACATATATGCATAGCATACTGCTTAAATATATGTGACATATATATGTCCCTTATATGTTTTTGTATAGTCTTAGTATATATTTTACATTTAAAATGAAATGTGTATATATATATAAAATATAATTTTGATTAATGTATATGCAATATATAAATTAAATATAAAAACATTGTGTGCACATTTTAAATGATATGTTCTTAAATTATGTATATTACTTACAAAAAAAACCATGACTTCATTAATTTCGTACATATTTTTAAATATAGGTTATGGATATGTACTTACAAACATGTAATGCAATGAACATGACATGCCTAAGCTTCAAAATCCTCTACACTTTCATCCAGTCGAGAAGGTGCTGTCTCACCTAACTGCTGTACATGCCTCCGTAAGTGTTTAATTTTTATATATATATATATATATATATATGTCTGGCATCATTGACATCAGTTTTTGCAGCTCTGCCAAACTTTGATGAAAGCACCAAAAGTTTATTTTCTTTGAATGCTAGTGGAGAACCCAGGTTTACATAGCTGCATAAGTTAGAGAAATGTGTTTAAATTAAGAACCCCTAGATTTTTGAAGACAAACACACACTCAAAAAAAATTACTCTTTAAACTTACTCAAGTCAATTATGGACAGTGGTTCCACACAATTAGTTCTAGTTACTTTAACACAATATTTTCTATTTAAAGTTACTCCCTTCAACAAAGCATTTTTTGTGTGATTTGTCTTGTAATGAGACAAAAGACAAGATGTCACAAATGATCAAAGTGAATTTGTTAAACAAGCAATAAATAATTACACATAGTAAAATACAGTTTAAACCACATTACAAAATTACACAAAAAAGCAAATAAAATTCTAATTGGCATTCATGGGCAACCAATTAAACCTTATTCCAGGAACAGGAACTGGCTACAGAAATAACTTCTTCAGTATTCCAAATGTGTACCTGAGTTCAGGAGGGTTGCTCAAGTTCAGTCCATAAATCAGTCCCAGAAACATGGTTTTGCAGACTGTAAACTGCTATAGGTCCTGAAGAACTGCATCCTTTAAAACGCCAACATCTGCTGGATTGTCTTCAATGATGCAGCTTCAAATAGATTCCCACAAGTCTTCTGGATCACCTCCTGACTGCTGGCAACGTCTCTATCCTAGAAGTATTTAAAAGGATGGAGAACTCAAATTCTTGTGTATTAACTTTAACAAATAATTTATTAACCTTGAACTCACCATATACTCCATACTGCTAGGGTCTTCATTTGGATACTTCAATTTCATTAGTCTGAAGATGAAAACAGCAAAATTTTGCCTTTGTTTTTTTTTCTAAAATTACATGAAAAAAAGTCAGTCATTCATCTTCTTATGGGAAATCCTGGCAAGCAGTCAAGATGGGATTCTAACAAACATTACAGTGGAAAATGGTACACACATCTGGAGCCTGTACGGTAAGCAACAGAACTGGAATGTTCCCAGACCCAGAAACATAGTAAGGACATCAGTAAAACAGTTCACGTGACATCAGTGGTTCAACCATAATTTTACAAAGTAAACAAAAATACTTTTTTGTGCAAACAAAACCAAAACAGCGATTTTATTCAACAATTATTTTCCAAATCGCATCTTCCACCATTATCAACAGCACGTAAATAATTCATGCACATGGTGCTGCTGACCTACAACACGCATGCGCGGAGCCTTGATTACACGCAGAGGAAAGCAATGTTCATGCCTCTTGTTACTCTCCATAATGGCAGAATATGTGATTTGGAGGAGAGTTGTTGAATAAAGTTGATATTTTTGTTTTCTTTGCACAAAATGTATTCTTGTACCTTTGTAAAATTGTGGCTGAAGCATTGATGCCACATGGACTGTTTTACTGACGTCCTTACTATGACTCTTGGAACATTTCAGTTGCATTGCAGCCTTTAAGGAGGTTCAGAAATCTCTCGCATTTTCATAAAAATATTAGGGATGCACCAATTGACCGGCCATAAATCGGAAACCAGACGGTTTTTGCTTTAAATATGCGATTGGTAATCGGCCGGTCTTTGGAATTTTTTCCGGCCGATTTTTCCGGAAGTGCGCCCGCGTGCTCCGACTACATTACTTCTGTGTGAAAGCAAACACATCCCGGGATTGATTCCTTTATTGAGCTTTCCCTCAATTTTGGACTGTAGACTGTGGACTGTCCTTCCTTCTTGTTTGTTGCTTAAAGATTTAAAAAAAAAATCGTCCAGTTTGCTTGTAAAAAAATCGGTATCGGCCATGAAAAATCATGATCGGGGCATCCCTAAAAAATATCATAATTTGTGCTGTACGCAGGAAGAAGGCGCACGAGACCGCTATGCAATTATATGACCATTTATTAAAAACACATATAGGCTATACAGTTAACCAAATAAAAGTTATTTTCATATTTGCATGACAGCAGGGCTTCAATTCTGTTAATAGTCAAGTAATAGCAGCAATTGTCAATTAAAGTGTATAAAAAACATACGTTTTTCATTATATAGTACTCAATGATTTTTTTATTGTATAGTGTACATATTTTAAATGTGATTGATTTTAAATAAAAATTAAAATATGAATGTAGTCTTATATATTTATATCATAATCTCCGCGACCCCATCGGTGACTTTCTTTGATTACGTTTGTAGGGCGTTCCAAATAAGCGGTTATTGTCAGTGAAGTCCACTTCAACTGATATACCGTGCTCAGGGAGTAGGGAGCAGTGAACACTGCGTAGGGACCCTGTCGAATGGAACGCACCTTATATGTGTGTGTGTGTGTGTGCGTTGCTACTGCTGAAGAGTTGTTAAAAGGAGTTGGCTGAAAGTAAAAAGTTCAGAGAACAGAATAAAGCCTTGACATTGTATTCTTTTTTTTCCAGACAGACTCCATGCAGTTTTAAGTGTTTCTCCACAGAAGTGGTTGACTGAAGGAGATCCAGTGACTCTGATCTGTGAGGTTTATGGCTCCTCTACAGAATGGACATTCAGCTGGTTCACTCTAACTGCATCAGGTAATATATAATGTGTTTCATGTGATAACTAAATAAAGTGTTTTTATTAAACATCTTATTGAGATTAAAAGTATCAAATCAATCTGAATACATCAGTTTACAGTGAAAGCCACTTATAAGATGCACATATAATTTTTTTTCTTTCTTTTGTTGTGAACATATGCACAATTTCACTTTCTACAGACTACAGCAATCATTATCAGCTGCTCTCAGACAGCAGCAGAGGAGCTGGAGGAAACTACACTGTCAGTTCTGCTGCTCTAAAACACACAGGAGTTTATGTGTGCAGAGCAGAGAGAGGAGAACCAGCATATAACACAACCTACAGCAACACACAGCCAGTATGGGTCACCGGTGAGTTCAAAAAGAACTTAAATATTTGGATAATTTTTAATAAAGAGAATTAAGTAAATTCTCAAACATTTCCAAATTGTAGCTGTAATTGTCTTCTCAGGTGTTTCTCCTCGAGTCTCTCTGATCATCAGTCCCAACAGAACTCAACACTTCACATCTGTCTCTCTCTCTCTGAGCTGTGAGGACCAGAGTAACTCTGATAGATGGAGAGTGAGAAGATACACAGAGAGTGGACAGTGGGAAGATTGTTCATCATCATTGTGGGGATCACAAACAGGATCTACCTGTACAATCAACTCCACCATCACATCAGACACTGGAGTGTACTGGTGTCAGTCTGAATCTGGAGAGAAATATCATCCTGTTAATATCACTGTACACTGTGAGTCTCTATATGTATTTATTTATTTTACTGGCAGTTTACAATAAATACATAAAGCAGGTTGATTTAATAAGTGTAGGAAGCATCAGTAGACAAAAATTGTGTGTGTGTGTGTGTGTGTGTGTGCGTGCACGTTTTTTTTTTTTTAAGTTCTAGTTGTGAGGACCAAATGTTCCAACAAGGATAGTAAATCTGACATTTTGGACTTAACATTTTTGAAAATTCTAAATTATGTTTCTCTTAACATCTAAAAATGCAAAACAGGTTTCTGTAAGGGGTAGGTTTAGGGTGAGGGGATATAAACTATTGTTAGGTCAGTATAAAAACAATAGAAGTCTATGAAAGTCCTCACAAGTATCATAAAACAAACGTGGTAGTGTGTGTGTTACTGTATTGTTCCTATACTGAAATCTTACTGTTTACACTCAGCTCATCTTTCCTCTGTTTCTGTAGCTGGTGTGATTCTAGAGAGTCCTGTTCATCCTGTGACTGAAGGAGATACTCTGACTCTACACTGTTTATATCAACATTCAACTCCACCAAACCTCAGAGCTGATTTCTATAAAGATGCATCACTCATCCAGAATCAAACTACTGAGATGATCATCTCTACTGTCTCAAAGTCACATGAGGGTTTCTACTACTGCAAACACTCAGAGAGAGGAGAGTCATCCAAGAGCTGGATCTCAGTCAGAGGTGAGACTGTAGATCAAAAAAACACTATTAAAATAAGTTATTGTATAATTTACAGCACTCAAATAATTGTACAAATATATGTTTTTCATCTTCAGCAGCCTCAAGATCTGATGATCTCAATCCTGTGATAATTGGAGTGACTGCAGGACTGACCTTCACATTTTTGATCATTGTCTTCTTGGTCCTTCTGTGGTGCTACAGAAACAACAAAGGTTCATCTTCAAACACTATGGTCTGTTAGTAATCCTGTGTAAATATAAGCTGGTTTTTTCTTGTTTTAGCTGGTCTGCCAGCCCGGTAATGCTGGTATATGGGCTAGTTTCAAAAGGTTTGTGGTATTTCTGAGTGTTGTTACATGTAAAGTGTTCCAGATTAGCTATTTATGTATGCATAAAGGAGACCAAAAGTCAGTTTGTGTGTGCATGTGTTTTATTCATTTATTTATTTATTTTACTGAAACCATATATTTCCTCAGAATAATCATTTTATGTTTGTCTAGGTGTAAGAACTCCCTCTCGTGTCAGTCAACAGCAGAACAGCAGTCAGACATCAGAGCAGAACCAGAGTGACCCGGGAAACAACACACTGCTGTCTGGTCAGAATTTACTTTTTAACCATAAATAAATACGCAGATATTTAGCCCCTTTATATTTTCAGTGTCAACAATATCTTCTGTTTGTCATGATATGCATAACAAAAATAATAATAAAATTTTTTATTGAAAATTAATGTATTCATTTATTACAGGAACTGCTCATATTTATGACTCTGTTGGTGCAACTATCAATAAAGACATAAACACAGGTAACTAATGAAGCAATTTACAGTATTTTATATCATGATGTTTTTCCTAAACCAGTAGTCATTTTTCTAATTTCCATATTTGCTGTGTCAATGTCACTGATTGGATGAAAGTAGCATACATCATGTTTAAATAACAGCTCTAGCTTTGCATATCCATATATTATATATTGCCAACTGAACTATTAAAGGGTTATTACACCCAAACATGAAAATTAGGCTGTGTTTTACTCACCCCCGAGGCATCCTAGGTGTATATGACTTTTTTCTTCCAGACAATTCCAGTTGGAATTTCATTAAAAATTGTCTTTCAAGTTCTATCGTTGCAGTCAGTGGGTGTTGCATTGCTTCAGTTCGAAAGGCGTGAAATAAAAAGTGCCCTTCCATAAAAAAAAAAAAAAAAAAAAAGTATCTCACATGGCACTGGGGGGTGAACAAAGGACTCCTGTAGCGATTCAATGAATTTTTGAATGAAAAATATCCATATTCAAAACGTAATAATCACTTGAATCTAGCTTACGCTCACAGTTGTAAAACTGAAATAGTTCTGGGAGCATGACATGTGAGGTCAGCGTAGCGTGTTGCACTCGAGTAAAACACAGCCTAATATATTTATTTTTGTTGATGCACAAGAATAAATATCCCTTGCTAAGTATCTAGCCATAACATTCTAACACCAAATCTTTTCACACAGCACAAGTTTACTACTGTAAAAAGCCCATGTGAAAAGCCTATACATGTCTTATTTGTTTCTTTATTTTTCATTGTAGACAGTGTAAATCAACCGGCTGAACTCATGTATGCTGCTATTGAAATGAAATCTAGGAAGAAACGGAAGAAAAAGCAAGAAAACGAAGGTAAAACAAAAGTCTCTGTTCTAATAACAGGCTGTGGACTGATATTCACCTGGTCCAAAAGGTCATTGTATGATTACAGTATGTTGATTTTGAAGTATATTGGTCAAATTAAATCATATATACATATATGCATACACACACACACACACACACAGAATATGCATTTTAGAATTTAGAATGAATTTTTCTATTTTCAGGTGCTGGATCTGGTGATGTGACGTATGCTCAGATTAATTAAAAACACCCAGAGGAGAAGCTTTCAATGTCAGGACACTGATTGGTTTAGATTGAGAAGGGCTGGGGAATGACATCGATTCTTTATCATCTTTGTTACACTGAGCATCTGATGACAATAGATTCATCAGTAATTAATGTTAGTGATGCTGCCTTCATGTGCTTCAGAGACTAATCTTTGTAAAGAAATGCGCTGATTATACATTGGGAGAAAGAAAGAAAGAAAGAAAGAAAGAAAGAAAGAAAGAAAATTATAATGTAATACTGCACAGTGTGTATTGTTATTGCTCTCCAAAAACAGTCCATAAAAATAGGGTCCAATGTACTGTTAATATGAATAAATTTCCGTATTGTTTTCACATAGCTTTTCCCCCCTGCATTTTGAATTCTGTATTACATTGTGTTGCATTTTAGGGTTAAAGGAACGTATGTAGAAGTGAATCTGTATGTGTGTTGCAGTTTAGGTGCTGTTATTGTGATTAGATTGGCTGTGCTTTACAAAAGTTTATTAAAATGACAATGCTACTTTGAGCATCCGGAAACAAACCTTGCATCTGTAATAATGTGTTTATGTGATGATTATATTGGTCATGTGCTGAAAAAAAGTGTTTTGAGCATCAATGACAGGCGATAGATTACTCAGAGATCTGAAGAGATTAAGCATTTCAGTTTCTCGTGTAATATATGCTGGTTCTTACCAGTAGGTGTAGCAGTAAGCCTAAACAGTGAACTAAGAAATACCACAAGATAAACCTCTAAATGAACTTCAAGGAAACATTAGAGAATTGGCGAACCTGAACATAGAAGTTTGAGCTGTATCTCATTGCAAACACAGGAAAAATCTAATGTATTAAGTTTCTTCACATTGCTTAGGATAAAGCACTAATTTGTTTCTGATGAGGAATGGATTTCGATGAGGAAGAATCTAATGATTTTGAAGCTCTGAAAGAAAAGTTCATGCATTAATGTGAAGCATGACGAAATGGAACATATCTAAGACATGTTCTTCAAAAGATCGAAGTGAATGACCGTTAACAAGGTTAAAGAATGAGGATTCACATAGCTGACAGACTCACTGATCCAAGACTGCATAGTATAAGGTATGAACAATGATTAAAGCTCTTGACAAGGAAACAGAAGTGATTGTAAACAATATTAGCAAGATGAAGCTAACTAAAAGTCATCCAAGAATAGTGATGATCAAAATGCATGGTCAAAGAAATAAAGTAATTGTACCAGATGCGGTTACAGGCAGAAATATATCACTTTGGTAGAATGTGCAAAACGCAAAAAACAGAAAGACAAAACAAAGTTCACAGTGAGAAAAAGGTTGAAAAAGTGGATCACACGTTTATTGGCACCCTTGAAGAAAAGCTGAGAAGAAAACCAAAGTAGAGGAAAAGACAAGTGGACAGAAACACTTAAAGTAAATAAAAGAGCACTTTCTTTTTAACTGGATACAGGAGCGGAGTGCAATGTAATATCATATGAAGACTTCAAAGTAGTAGCAGGGAAATCAGTGACAATGTTCAAATGAACTGTGTGTTAGTTGCCTGATCTTGTTATGAGATGGATCCAACAGGCAAAGTGAAGCTCTTCTGCCATTTTAAAGAAAATGAAGAAAAAAAAAATGTTCCAACTAATAGAAAAAGAATCAAGGAAGAGCAGCCTACACAGACTTACGACTGGTCAAAAGAATCTACAAAGTACTGTGAAGAAAACACAGACAAGAGAATATCTTGCTGTCTAAGATGGACTCAGGAGAATTGTGGTGCTGAAAATAATGCAAACAGTGTATTCATGAATCTCTTTTGGGAGTTATTAAGTGCAAAGTGATTGCAAGAGCATGGCATGGAGAAAAAGAGAATTGAAGATGTAGTGTCCAAGTGTGCTGTGTATAAACCTTTTAAAAGGAACAATACCAAAAAACCTCAGACTAAGTGTGGGCGGATGTAAGAGTTGACCTCTTTTACTTCAACCAAGCAGTGTTCCTGCTATGTGTGGACTACTTCTTGAAATTTCCTGAAACTACCAGCCAACATGCTGCAAGGCTTTTAACAGGATCTGGCAGATGGGCTCACATCAACCCTATTGCGTCCTCCCTACACTGGCTACCTATCAAATTTAGCATTGATTTTAAAATATTAGTTTTAACTTTTAGAGCTTTAAATGGTCAGGCCCCACAATAAATCACTGACTTGCTATGCACATACTCCCCAGGTCGTTCCCTTCAATCAGCAGGCCAAAGTCTTTTCATTGTCCCAAAGACTCGTTATAAAACCCGGGAAGATCTGTCCTTTGAGGCTGTAGCCCCTAGACTGTGGAACGCATTGCCTTTGTTCCTTGAGTTTACTTTGGACTTTTTATTTGTTTTAATTTAATTTGAATATTAATGTGGTTGTACCTTGTAAAGCACTTTGTGATTGTATCTTTTTAAAGCGATCTATAAATAAACTTTACTTACACTGAAATCTAAATTTTCAAGATTCTGGACAAAGTTGTTTCAGATAACAGATCACAGTTTGCAAGTGGTCAAATCAGCAACGTCAGAGACAAAAGGGAGTTCAAACACTCAACTTCAATCTGATATATCCTCAGTGCAGGGCCGTCACTAGTGGGCTGAAAGGTGGTGACGATTATTGGGCCCCACGGCTGAGGGGGCCCCAAAGCATTCTCAACTGACAGGCTGAGGCTAGCCTAAAATGATGCCTAGCACAATTGACAGGCCACTGCTGCACATTGTCATGAAAGTTATAAAGTGAATGTGATTTTAAACATTGCCAGTTTAAATATTCAAAAGAGTTTAAAGCACTGTGTTCGGTGCGCCTTCAGGAAGTTCGCGTCCTCCTGCACCTGAAACAGAACAGGATGTGAAACAGCCCAATTCAGCATCCGTCATTTTCTAATGTTCAGGGAGCACACAGAAACACAAAATCTGCCTTTTCTTGCTTTTGTACCGACAGATACATACAAAATATGTTTAAAATACCCTTTATTGGAAAGTTTGTTCCAAAAAACTGTCGGTTATGTCTTAAGTGAAAGTAAACAGTTGAGAAATAAATTTGGATACGTATAATTATATTGGATGCATTGTCTCTTAAAATGACGGTGCCTAATTTACTAGCTCTGAGTCTTTAATGTTAATCGAAGTACATGAAAGACAGAAAATCACTCCATAATTTTTTTATGGAGACAAATTTATTAAGAGGAACCCAAAACAGGATTGTTAAATTGTATGATTCTCAAAATTTCATTACATTTCCTGATTCCTGAAGTTTCTGCTGCTTCCATTAATCAGTGAATACAGATTAATGAGCCATTATAGGCTCTTTTGAGCCATCAAAAGATTGTTTCATTTTCCTTGTTCATTAAATTTGCCAGAATATTATTTATTCTCATAATGCCAATTCTGAATTTATTAATTTGATAAAATGTGATTCATGGCAACATTTTTGTGGAAACTTGCATGTTAATCATTGGGACATTTTATGAAAACGTTAAATTATTCTCAATATTAACAAACAATTTTCTATAACACCCGAGGTATGTATTTAATCTGTCATTATGTTCCTAAAGATCTGACTGCGGGTTTCAGGAAGTCTTTAGACTTTAACACAGTCTGTGTCTTTAACCGTCGGTCATCATTCAGTTAGTATGGAGCTCAGTCAACTTCCTCTTCTGCTCTGTGAGTATTATTTTATCTGAATATGTTTTAAAAGGATGATAATTGTTTTTATATTATGTAAATTATCAAGTGAATTAGTGTTCCTTAACTTTTTATTTTCTGCTTTTAGAGATTCAAATCCAGAAAAAACTGAGTAAACGAACTTTAGAGAGCAAGTGTGCAGTGATGTTTGTGAAAGAGAAATGTTCTGTTGCGTTAATTGTAGGTCTAGGTCGGTTTTTCAGTCATTCAGTTTTGAACTTTGTAATGGTATTTGCTGAATCAGTTCTGGAGTTTTGTTTTGCACATTGCCTGTTGACTTATATATTCAGTATTTTACATTTAGTAAGAATGTTTAATAGTCCATTGCTTGTCTTAAGATGGTTATATATATATATATATATATATATATGCAGCACTTTAGCATGAAAAATGGTGTTTGACACCATTCTCTGCACTGTAAAAAGTTTAACTATTATTTACTCAATTTTTTTGGTGAAACATTTTTACACTCAAAAAAATTGAGTAAATTTGAAAGCTGCTAAATCAATGAAATATACTGTATAAATTGAGTAAATGTCAGTAAAAAAATTAAGTAAATCTGAATAACTTAATAACTTTATATGAGAAATAAAATTAATTAGATATAATCAAAATTTTAAAACACCACAACTGTAATTTTATGTCAAATAAACTAAAAATATTGAGTAGATATAGTTGAAATATTAGATGAAATTTAACCAAACAAATGTGCTATATTTACTAAATGTAAAAGTGAATTGAACTTAATATTGGACTATAAATTATCAAAATGTTGCATTCACCTTTTTACACTATTTACCCTTTACAATGAATATAATAAAACCAAATAAAGAAACACATTTTTAATTGAACATTTATTTGTCAATTAAACATTAGACAGTCTAAAATCAACCTATGAAACATTTCATCCATTTTAATATTCAATTAGATTTTTTAAAAATTCAAAAATGTAAAGTAGCCATAAGAGTAAACCTTATGAAACATTTCATCCTTGTTAATATTGAAGTAGATTGTATGTGAAATACGATAGGCGTAAGAGAAATGACACCTTACTTTGTTCCTGGTGCACACCAGCCATTTGCAGTCACACTCAACATTAAACCATAAAAGCAACACTTAACATGAATATTAAAGGGATAGTTCACCCAAAAAGATGTTGTCATAATGTACTCGCCCTCAAGTTGTCCCAGACCTGTACGAGTTTCTTTCTTCTGTTGAACACAAAATATATTTTAAAGAATGTTGGTTAACAGACATTTGAAGTTTGCCATTGACTTCCATGGTAGGAAAAAAAATATACTATGAAAAGTCAATGGCAACCTTCAACTGTCTGTTAACCAACATTCTTTAAAATATCTTTTGTGTTCATCTTTTTGGGTGAACTATCCCTTCAACAGAATTTATCAGATAACAGAAACACTTCCATCAGGAATGCCCATTCTATGGGATCATCTTGAACAGCAACTATGCAAGAAGATAATTTTTTAACCTCTGAACCTTAACAGAGAGTCTTGAAGGATCCAGCTCAAGAAACAGTTTTTGGAACACCTCAAGCGAGTATTTGTGGGTCTTGGGATATCTCAAATCCAATGCGTACGTGAGTCCCAAAAGATAGCAGCAGGCTCTGCTGAGATTCCCAAGATTGCGGAGGACAGTGATGCCCTCAATCACAACTCCTACATCGCTGACTGCCCCATCATTGTCCCGAATGATGTAGATTTTTATGAGCTCCTCTGCCAACTCCGCTTGTACAAAGATGGGTAGATCAGATGAATCCTACAGGCAAATTATAAAGATAACTGGTTAGAGCTAACATTCAAACCTGAATGTTACAAGAAAGTGACAAATACACAAAACAAATAGCACCTGAAGAAGCTAAATTTTTAACAGGTTTGTGTAGGTTTTATTTTATCTATAAAATCATTGATGCTTTAAAACATTTTATTTAATGCAAAACAACATACAGAGGCGTAATGTGACACCTAAACAATAGCCGCGCCTGTCTTTTGGCATTATTTGCATAAAATACTTTATTCCTAATTATAATGACTAAAATTAATTTGGATGATAAAATGTCCTCAGAACTGTGCACTGTTTGTTTATTCCATTTTTATGGGCTGAAATTCAACATGGTGGTATATTTAAGCTGTGAATACTTCAATTCAAAACTCTTTTCACACGTTTTTATTACTAAAAATTTAATAATACATTGTGATGAGTGGGGCGGGGCCGAGATCCGTGGGAATGGAGCGAGGCCGGTGGAGTGATTGGGAAATGAGTGACACCTGCTCCACTCACCGGTCTTGAGTCCCACAGAGGAGATCGGAAGGATACAAAAGAGGAGCGACGACAGTGAAGGACGAGAGAGGACCAGGGCCCTGTTCTTCGTACGTCGCTTATTACATCCGAGATCAAATGACACATCCAAGATGATATCATCGTGCTAATCATGATCCGGCTAATTGGGTTTTTCGAACACACCTGTTGTGTATGATTAGTATCGCTGGATTGAGTTATCTGAGATAATTGCGCGTTCATGTGTTGGCTTAAAAGGGGATATGTATCGATACTCGAAACCATGATCAGCAGTGCAGCGATTGGCTGGTGGCAAGACGGCAATGTAATGAAGTCATATAATTTAAAACGACACCTGACGAAAAACTTGACAAATTTCTGGACTTTTATAAGGAAACAGCCAAGCAAACAAAACGACATAAATCTTATAATAGATAAATGAAACAGATAATAGATACATGTATTTATTTTATTAGAATTTTTTTCATGATTCCCAATTATTTAGATTCACAATTTATAATAGTTGTGCAGTCTTTACATTTTTATTTCAATGTAGAAATTATATATTTATTTCATTTTATATTTGGACAGATTTGTTACGTGACAGCATTAATGAAAGTTTCTTAACCTTTTAACTGTCACCACCATTTTTTAACATACACGTGAAAGTACACTATTCACACTTAAATTGTTATAATTCATAAACGCTTTTGAATACAGACCAAAGGTTGGTCTCTTTTTAAAGAAGACAATCTGCAGATTATTGCAGAAGTGAAATCATTTAAAAAAATGAAAGCATAAAAAAGTTATAGAAGTTTAAATTTACTGTAAATACATTTATTATTTTATTTTTATTATATTTTATATAAAATAAATATTTTATAAAATATGTTTTAATCCCAAATTTCTATAAAATTAAAGCCATATGTCTAAATAAGTTGTGTTCCAAATTTGAAGTTGATATAAAAAAAATGTAGGTTCATATGCAATTCTGTTTAGGTGTTATACCACAAAAAGCCACCGGGGGCCATTGAAACTCCATTGAATTTTTTTGATGCATTTGTTTGTCACAAATGTATCAATTTCTCACTCAATATTATGTCTATGACAAAATAACCACCAAATATGGAATCTTGAGACTCAGACCTTTCCAACGACATGTATTTTGTCAAGATTATGAAAAGTTTTGATTCTAAAAGACCGTAATATATTTGGAATATGACCCCTCCCGCTGAGGGGGAGGAGCACGCTAAAAGATTTTAAAGTATGATTTCCATGGTAACGCAGTGTCTGATTTCAAAATGGTTTTCATAAGATGAATTTGGAGTATATAAGCTTTCAAATGATATATAATTTATGATGATTACTAAAACATGTGATAGGGAAAAAGGAACCGGAGTAGATTTTTTGTGACAAAGGTCAGAACTCCTGTTATGATGTATATGTTTTGAGGTGCACTCTTTTTATAAATTAATCTTTTACTGTTCCTTCCTAATTTTTAACAACAAAACATGGTCAAATATCTATTTAGGACTCTTAGACCTTTCCAACGATATATAGTTTGTCATGATTAGATTAGGATATAATTGTAATATATTGAAGTAAATTTAGGCGTCCCGTATACGGGACGGTGACATTTAACAGGTTAAGGGTCAATTTCATGTTATCTGCATCTCCTGCGCTCCATCAAGCCACTCTTATAATAGCAGTCATCACTCAAAATAATGCACGACTCTATTATCTGTATAGCATGTGTGTAAGACTCTAATACAATTATGAAGTAATAATTTTATGACAAATAAATATTTCAGTGAGTAAAACTGGCTGTCTATAGTAGGCTGTTATTGACTACACAGCATTGTTATATTATTTTTAAATAATTTTTTAATGATTATTATTTTAAATGATTGTCCCTGGATCAGTACGATACTCTTGTAATAAAGTAGCGGTGGTAGCAGACATATTTTGAGTATCAGTTCTGGTTGAAAAGAAGCGATCTAATCCTGTTTACATTAAATAAGCCTGCTCCCGAGCAGGTTTAAGCTTAAGGACCTGTTGCTATGACAGCAGCTCCGGGATGAGCTTCGAAGAACCAAACGATCCAAGATCACGCCAAATCATCAACATTCAAATCCAGCTAACTGAGTTAGCGACGTACGAAGAACAGGCCCCTGGCCTGGATATTGTTTTGTGTTTTGGTTTTTGTTTGTGCGCGGCAGTTGACCATGAGTATGAATATGAGGAATATGAAGTTTGTACGTTGTTACATCCATAATCACCTTTCAGATTTCACTTTCAAAATATTCATCGTTTAAAAATACAACCTATAATATTCGGCCCATTTTATTTCGCTTTACAAATTAATTTCCACAAATCCAGTGGTTCAAATTCTACAAAATTCTATTTGTTTCACGTTAAGCGATTCCCAGTTTGAATACATTTAAAATTTAATTTATTCTGTAAACAAGGCTGAAATTTGAATTGTGTAAAATGTTTCAGAATTCTGAAATAAATAGACTACGGAAGTTCTAAGCGGCCATGCATTATATATTTTTTTTCTTTTTGTTTTCTCGTTATAACCACTTAATTTTCTCGTAATCTCGACATAACGAAGTTCGTTTTCTCGTTATAACGACTTAGTTTTCTCTAAGAAGTTACAAAACTGCGCCAGCAGGTGGCACTATAGACCTGAATATAACTGATGGGGTGTAGTACACTGTCCACTTTACTGTACGTGGACCTTCCTCGTGATCGCTACAATTTGTGCAGTCTTGTTCGTTACTGACATTTAATTAATTCATAAATGTTAAATGCTTGAATCAATATGAATATTTTGTGTATTAAGCTCCTGCTAGATGCATGAGTTTCACCAACGCGTTCTGTGTTATAAAATAACTGCTTATCAATACAAGGTTGACATCACTGTATTCTGTTTATCTACAGTAGGACGGGATTTTACGATGTAGGCTGATGTGCTTCTTTTCCTTATTACTAATCTTTATTGTTAACCATATTGATGAGGAATGTGATGTATATGTAAAATCCATAAGCTAATTTTTGTTCTATAATGTTGTAATCGTTTTTTCTACACACACATACACTACACATATGAACGCTCTTTTCAAACAGAAGCTTGTAACACACATGATATCTGCCACATCATATAATGACTAACGTTACTACAAATTACAAATTATATATAATTTTATTTCAAATAAAGGGAAAATGAAAAGTGAGTTTAATCCAAGCAGCTCTAATGGCGCGGTGTTGCCATTTAAACATGTTAATTACAAAAACAAAACGTTAGTTGTACTGTCTCTGGAAAAATCAACAGTGATTGATCAGCCTTTATTTATATACAGTATTGTAGACGTTATTACCTAGGCGAAGCAAAATTTGCTGAAATATAAGCTACAGTAAGAGCGCCTGCATGGTTGTCCATCAAATGCCTGTCAAAGTTGAGTTCGTTACTATAGCAACAGTAAAACTGTCATGTTGTTATAACGGGAAAACAAACTCTCGTTATGTCGAGATAACGAGAAAAATAAGTCGTTATAACGAGAAAACGAACTTCGTTATGTCGAGATAACGAGAAAACAAAAAGGAAAAAAATTATAATGCATGGCCGCTTAGAACTTCCGTAATAGACAGCATTTACCTGAAAGAGAAAGGTTTTGTAACTATACGCTACCATTCAAAAGTTCAGGGTCAGAATGATATTTTGTATTTGGTGAGGGTAAATACTTTTTTCAGTAAAGATGCTTTAAATTGATCAAAAGTGACAGTAAAGAGTTTCTGAAGGATCATGTGACACGGAAGACTGGATTATGATGCTGAAAATTCAGCTTTGTCAAATACAGGAATAAATTGCATTTTAAAAATCTATTCAAATAGAAAACAGTTGTTTTAAATTGTAATCGGTCTCAATTGGCTCGAAACGAAATAAAATTAATGCCATCTTAGATCAGAAAACATAACATTTTGCAGTTTGTTAAGTAATTGTTTAAAGCCATTTTGAAATAATCATAGAGTAACCATCCCCCTCCCCCCCTTCTTGAATTTATGCGATTCATGTGGGTCATCCTTTTAAGGTCAGAAAATACATAAATCAGTATGAATATAAAAATAAAATTAAAAAATAAAATTAAAAATAAAAATCACATCCCTTAATAAAATCAAGAAATCTATATTGTTGATCCAGCCCAAGTATTTTCTGTAAAAATGCTTTGAAATATGCATTTAGAAAAGTATTTGAAAATTATTTGAATAGCAAGCCTTATTTTCTCACTGCCTATGCATGTTTGAAGGAATTACATAATTTAAACTTCAAAACTAACACTGAAAATTCCTGAAAACTGATGAACTAACCTCAAATTCCGTGATCAAGTCACATGCATCTTCCCCCAGATAGTCAATGAGACATCGAATGACAACGTCACGTCTTTGCTGAATGGAGATTCCACTCTGTAAAACGGAAGGTATTCCAAATAATAAAACAACATTACTTTGCACATTTAGGCAGATATTTGCTTTAATTGTATAAATTTTAATGTAAATACGGTTTCAATTAACCCTTTTACTGTCAGTCCCATTTTTTGGACATAGACCCCAAAATGACATTTCCAATCTGTAATAAATCTTAAAGGGGGGTGAAATGCTCGTTTTCACTCAATATCATGTTAATCTTGAGTACCTATAGAGTAGTACTGCATCCTTCATAACTCCAAAAAGTATTTAGTTTTATTATATTCATAAGTGAAAGATAGTCTGTACCGATTTTTCCCGGAAAAACACGAGCGCCTGGAGGCGTGACGTGTGGGAGGAGCTAAAGAATCACGAGCGCCAGTAGCCACAGCCACAAGGGCATTAATAAACGATTAAAAGTAAGGTGGAAAAGGGAAAAACTCCAACGTCCCCCCCTCCACCCCGTGATATCAGTGCTGTCACACATCAATTAACCGCTAGTGAAATTTCCGCAGTTACATCCCTAATTAATGCATGCAGAAATAATGGGAGGGCATTATATCTCGCCACCACATAACAAGAGAAGCTAATGTTTTTTATTTATACTTAACACTTTCATACCTTTATTTCTCTTCAAAAATAGATTATTACGATTGTTATTATTGAAATCTTGACATGAAAACAAATTAGTTTTTACCAATATTTCATGATTTTCCATGTTCATCACCATTTCAAAATAAAGGTATGAACATATTTCAAGTCTGGAAATGTTTTAGCATTTTACTTAAAACAAGCTAAATAATTTCCCAATGGGGTAAAAAATAATAATCTTGTTTTCTGTTTCAGTTAAGGTAATTTTTCTTACCCCACTGCCAGATAATTCTACTTGTGTTAAGCAAAATGTACTTAATTTAGATTCTTTTCCTCAAGAAACAGGACTAAATATCTTATGTAATTTTGCATTATTTCAAAGAATTTTTTGATATTTGTACTTGAAAGAAGACAAAAAATAAAAAATACTCCGCAAGAAAGGCATTTTTTTGCAGTGTATAAAATGTGGCATTTGTAGAGCGATTTAAAGTAGATGCATGGAAATTTTTTGATTAAAAATACCTGATGTAGAATACTCAGTTGTGGCCGGAGTCGCTCTCCCAAAGCACCCTTTTTCACTTGGAACAATGACAGCAGTTTGGGAGAATAGAGGTCCAACATCGACATGAACTTTGGCTCAAGATTCACTGTAGTGATCCTCTGAAACTCTGCATTGATCTTAAAGTAGGATGAAAAGATAACCAATAACCCTGTAAAAGCTATGGTCATTCAATTCCAGCAAAAACTGAAGTCCACATTGAGATGAAAAGGATTGAAGACTGTTGCATAAACTTTGAATTGAATGTAATACTGACAAAAACTGAGGATTTTAATTGCTGAAATCATTCCATTTACTTACTTGCGAGAAGTCAAACAAGGCAGGCCATCGGTCCTTTATGTCTTTGATGCTCATTTGGAGGCTGATGACATCATGTCTTCTATGTGCAAAAGTTCTGCACATCAAGTCCTTGATAGCTGTACTGTCTCTCTTCTTTGATTCTTCAATTAGTTGGTTTCTGTCCACCTCTTGCTGCTCCTTAGTCTCTCCTGCAGGATAGCATGGAAGAAACACCACTTCTCCTTTCCGAGCTATCTTTATATTCCTTGCAGGTGTCCTCTCATCGGGGTGCTTGCTCTTTAATGAATTGCAGGTAACTTCAGGAAATCCAAGATTTCTGAGCTTTGTTCTATAATTTCCCATCTTGTACTTAAGACTATACATCCATCCAGTCCAACCAGTATGACTGCCTGGTTCTGCCAGACATGGGTGGGTTTTGACTAAAGCCTCTGCCACCGCACTGATCTGATGTCCTGTGGGGTAGGCTGTGTAGCTGTACATGTAGTCTGCCAATCTTTCCAAAATCTCAGACCTGACCTGAATAGTAGTTAGCAAAGTACCATCTTTGACAAATTTTTCATTGGCATTCTTCAGTACTCCCTCTGCTGCCGCAGAGAAACATGGAATGATAATTTCATCTGGCCATGATGTCCTATTAGCTCTTCCAAATGGGGATGGTATAACACTGTCTTGTGGAGACACTGATATGCCACCTGTCTGGATATCTGGCCTTGTGTCAGTAGCAGAGCTTGCACCGGTCTCATTTTCAGTTTGAGCAGTAAATGTAAGGACTACTGACGGAATGATCACAACTTTGATTGTCCTCTTGTGTTTAATCTGGTAGGTAGAATGGAGTGTGAAGTAATCACCAAAATCCTCATCCAAGTAATGCAGGGTAAAATCCTCAACTAGTCCAAATGTCAGTTTCACGGTTTCATTTAACTGCTCTACAGTGCTGGGTATTCCTGAGGACAGTGTAAGCTTCTCACTCCGATGTTCTAAAACTACTTTCAAGGCTACCAAATCCATCTGGACAAAAACAGAAACATAAATAACCTGAATGAAGGTAGGTTTGGACTTAAAGAGTCTTTAAATAGTCTTTTCACCTAACACCTGGAAACAATGTGACGTTTCAATGACACCATGCGTTTACCTCCCACAAAATATCCTGTCAAGGGATAGGAGTCAGCAAGTTCACAATGTTATACCAGGGTTAATTTCCCAGAGTTCTCCAACATAAATGCCCTAAAATGTTCATCATACCAGCTATTGAGTAACTTCACAATAAAACTTAGACCGCTGTCAACAATAACGGTCTGTGAAATCTCAACAAAATCTGGCAGTCCACCAGTTGACCCATAGGGCAATACCATCCCAGCAGCATATTTAGTTCCATGGTCTATTACTGCACTGGTCATTTTCACATTGGTTTGTGTTGGATAAACTTCCTTGAAAGACTGCTGTATTTCCATATCAAGAAGTTCTAATGGAAGTGGTGTTATTTTAGTAACACATGTTGCAGGTTTTAAAGCATTCGCCTGTGAATGGTACGCCATCATCATTTGGTGCTTTGAGGCAAGTGACAGCAACACATTTTTGAAGCTGTTTGTGTATCTTATAACTCGCTTAAAAAAGCTATGTTTAGCCTCAAAGCGCATAGTCCAGAGGCTAACCAGAGGTCCAAACCCTCTTATCAAGTCTGGATAATGCTCCAGAAAATGGTGCTTTGGAGTCAGTTTTTGCTCTGGAAAAACTTCTAACAGTCTGTGACGATGTTCTGATATCAGTGTATCCAGGTAGCAAATTGTTTCCTCTGTATGAAGAGGAGATACTACAAGTTCAGTAATGTCTTTTAAATTCATGAGGACTTGCCAGGCTGGATCATTCAGTGGTATCTTTGGACCAATAATGAATGACAAAAGTCTTAATAATGTCCAGTTTTCATGTGCGTTCCCACCAATCCTTTTGTGAGAGACAAAGTTTGTTGGGATAGGTTGGGGCTGATCAGTTTTATCAGTCCATCTGTATGGAAAATTAATTATGGCCTTGTTAAGTTCTGTCAAGGTGAAATACTGCTTGTGGATGAACAGATTAAGACATAATGCCAGTTCCAATGGAATTATGCCTTCAAAAAGATCGTGAAGAACATCCGGTGGGTACCCAGTAATAAAATGGAAGTAACTTAAACTCTCAATTATGGGACAACATTTCTTCACGCCACAACAGTGCACGAGTGCAGGATCTCTCTTAACAGTCTGAACATGTAAATCATAGTTCTCTTTTGTTCTTGGAGGAAAAGCTCCTGAACGCACTTCCTTCTGCTGATAATCAGAATGGTCCCCAATACAAAACCTACAGATATAATGTCCAGAAAAGCTTTCTACAAGTCCACTTAAAGAATGAAAGAATGAGCACCAAGATTGTCTGCTGCAACACAAACAACAGTCCCTCTGATATTCCTACCAACCTGAGGCACAAAAATACCTTCTTTCTCCAATGTTATGAGATCTTTCAATAAAGGCTCCAGAACACAAGCATAGCCAAATGTTTTCACATCATTGGTTTTACAAAGAAGAGCCAAATAAATTGATGTTAGCTGTGATCTCAGTTCAGATGGTACATCAGCAAGAACCCAGTAAACTGCTGTGACTTTGTGTTTTTTTCGCGAAGATCCAAGAGGATTGCAGATTTCAAAATCGTCAATGTAAAGTAAAAGTGGAATGCTAAAATCTTCTTTAGTATGAAATTCATTTTGTCCATTAGGACAAAAGGCTTCATTCAAAGGATTAGAGTGACACAGTTTGTCTACTAATTCACTGACAATACCTTGATCAACAGCACAGTCATTTTTTGTAAAGATATCATCAACTAGCTTCGGAATATACTAAGTAGATGACGTGCAAATGAACTGAAGCTGTTCCACCAGGTCATCAATGCATTTTCCAGAGACGTTATAGATGCTTTCCAGTTTTAACAAGAGAGAACCAATATTTTTCACTGAATTGCTTGAAGCATCCCTTTCACAACCCAACTCTTCGGTGTTATCGATGTCCAAATTACCATGTGACACTGGAGAGTGGATTTCACTCTCAGTAAAAGCTGGCTGTTGTGCAGTCACATCAGTCTTAAAATCTTTTCATGAATAAGATTTGTGATTTCTGCTTCTGTGTGTTGCATAAGTTCCATATATGTTGGTCTTAAAATCACATCCTTTAAAAACACATTGTATAGTTTCGTGACTTTTCAAATGGGAGTTGATGTGTTTAATGTAGTCTTTTGTGTCGAAATAAAACGAGTCACAAGTTTGACATTTGAAAGATTGCACAATTTCACACTCTTCAGTTTCTTGTGAATTGTGATATCGATACAAGTGTGTACGCAGGCCACCCCAGGTCTTAAAAGAGCATGGACAGTTTAAATGCAGACAGGGTATTGAATATCCACGACCAAAGGTACCATGATTTAGCCGGTAATGCTTGAGAATAGCACCTTTAGACGGAGCCACAAAAGTGCAGAGCTTACATTGCCATCCCATAAGTCGCCAACTAGAAAAGGGATGAAAAACAGTGTTACCACAGAGTGCTAAGTGACTGGCTTACAAGATCAGTTCACCCAAAAACAAAAATTCTGTTGGTTATTCAGAAGTACATAATGCTGGGAAAGACATCAAGCTCATGTGGCTCCAGTTTTTTAACATCAATTTTATGAGTAACACGAGCGCTTTCTGTTCTGAGATAACACTGCCATCAAGCGGTTGGATTTAAATCAAATAAAGCCTCTATCAGGAATCTTCCAAATAAGAGAATATTGATATTTTGTTTTTGAGAATCAATACAATTGCTCCAAAAAGCACAACGATGTTTCATTCCTGAATGAATCAACTTAAGTGACTTGCTCCAACCTACTGGTAGTTTTAATTTCACATTTGGAGTGTTGTTTCATTCTTAAAATAATAACAAATATCCGTATTCAACATTTTAAGTTTAAAACATCAAAGCATTATTTATTAGGGAATGGGCAAGAGTACTCAAGTAAGCGGCCTTGGCGGCCATGATCGATAATGAAAATGATGACTGAACTGAGTTGAACTGAAGATGTGAAAAAACAAATTTCTGACTTATTCTGATTGGTTATTGTGGCAGTTTGGGCGGTTTCTGAGGTCTGATTGGTTAGCGGTATTGTGGATTTCCACAAACTGTGGAACAGCTACGGATCGGCTCCGCTGCTTGTCGGCGCTATGCTAAGCCATCCTTCAATACCCACCAGGTCCGGATTTGTTGCGGAACGGCTGCGGTGACTGGAGTAATGGAACGAAAATTCAGCCAAGTCTGTGGTTGTTTTTTCATGTTTGCGGGTTGAAGCGACCCCAATACCAATAACGTGATATTTAGCCCCTAAAATAATCGCCCGGAACGAAACGCGATTGGACTGCAATTGTGTAGGTTTTGTTGTGAAAACCTGGCAATCCTGATCTTAACGCACGTGCTGGAGATATACTACTAATCACAGGAGCGCCTTTGAGGAGATGCGCATGAAAAATCGCATTCGATTTTTTGCACAGCCCTAATCGCAATAGAGGGTAGAGGGATAGACAGTTTTTTTTTCAGGCTTAATGAGCTTAACCCTCTGATGGTCTTCGTTTCCTGTCCACACTCGTGTTTTAATTTTTTTGTAACAAGAATTTTTTTTTTTTTTTTTTTTTACAAATGTAATTTTATTCTGTCTGTTAATGTTTTTACTCAACATTTGTGCAGTTTTGGAGGATTTATGATATCTTTTCAATTTCTATAAATAAATATTTATTTAAATAGGCTTTTCACAAAAAAAACAGCATTTGATGTAAAATTCACTTTATAAAAGACCCAGATTTCTATCTTTCATTCATGGGAATAACGTGGATCATTTTAAATGATTTAATGTAACATTTATACCCATTTTTTGGAAAATGAAGTTTTAAAATAAAAATAAATCATTTTAACCACTAGATGGCTATAGAGCTCCACTATATGCTATTTGCTATTTGACTACCTGAAAGATATCTTTTCCCAGTTGGATTCATATCTAAATATTATAAAATCACAATTATAACAAAAATAAAATATTTTTCGTCAAAGTTTAGAATTTTTTTACTGAAACCCCCCCCCCCCCCCCCAGTTTTTCAATAAAGTTACATTACAATGCATTGCAGGCAGTAAGCATGGTAAACCGCATGACTTCTGTAGACGGGGTTGGAGCAGGTTTGTGTGTGTGTGTGCGTGCTAAATTGTTTTGTCTCATCCTGTCATCTCACTCTCTCTCCTTCTTTGGTGGTTCTGCATTTTGCATGATTTTTTTAAAATAATTATAAGAGCAGTTGTTTTATATCCTCACAAGTGTGTGTGTGTGTGTGTGTACACATTGTTGGTGTCAGTGTCACCACTTTATATTTGTGTTGGTTCTGCATTTTGGATGATTTTATTTGACAAACGATAAGAGAACAGTTTTTATAGTCTCAAAAATGTATTCCTCTACGTGTATGTGTGTGTGTGTGTACGCGTGTTGTGAGCAATATAATTTAGCATTGTGTATGTTTTTTGCATTGGTGGAAGTGTGACACTTTTTTTGTGCCATTTCTTTCGATGTGTTCTGCATTGTTTCTGAGTTTGATGATAAATTTAGTCTTATTTTGATTGCGGGAGAACACGAGTGTCACAAATTTTGTCATGCTAACATAAAAACAGATATCATTCCAATTTACAATTTATTTGTAGATCTAGAAAGTGTTGAGAGCCGTAGAAGGTTTCATACAATGTGGACAATTTGAGCAATTATTTGAGCAAAAGTCATTTGGGGTCAAAAAAGACCCAGAAGACCATTTGAGGGTTAAGAAACTTATTTTAGAAACATTAAAAAGTTTACGGTTTTAAAACTTTTGACCAGTATTGTATTTGATCTAGGTTTCAGTGCACTAGAATGATTTTACAACGGAGCAGGCCTTAAACTGGCCGACTCCCTATAGTGGGAGCTGATTACAATGCACCAGCCTATGTTATGCCCACGCCATTTTAAATGCTTTTACATGACGTATTTGTAGTGGTGATTTAAGAGCTCATACTTGAGTTCATGTAGTAATTATGATGTTTAAGACGTGATCGCTTTTTACAAGACAGAATGTTGTAATTTGAACGTTCATAAATGTGTTCTCTTTTGACAAGCCACCGACTCCACAGGGGACCCGGGATTTGTACAAAATCGTTCTCCACTGGGCATGTATAGTTATAGTTGCTGGACCACGGTTACACTAACGTTAATCGTTAGACTTTCAAATGGCGGTTGACATAAACGGTGATACAACTAACGTTAACCCACTCCAAAAAAAAAGAAAAAAAAAAACTGGTAACCTTAACTTACTAGCTAAAACATATGGCTACGCCAGTAACGTAACTTACTTCGAAAACTACACTGTTTTGTACACGTACACACGGTCAACATTAAATAAACTTTTGAATAAAGTATTGCAAATATACATAGTTATATAGGATATTCGAGTGATGCGGTTCACGCCATTGCTGAGGAAAGCAGTCCTTCAGTGACAGGTGCCTCTTGCTTGAGCCGCGAAACTTGTTAAACTTTTTGAAATGACGCAAAATACAAACACAATTGTTAGGAAATCCTTAATAATTAACTTCTGAATTAAGTATTACAAACATAAGTAGTATTAGCTGGCTAAATTACATAACTTACCAGGATATGCGAGGAGTGCGGGCTTTGCCGTCGCTGAGGAAAGCCGTCCTTCAGGTGGCTTTGATTAAGCCGCGAAACTTGTTTAAGATGACGTAAAATACAAAGACAACTGTTAGGAAATGCTTAATAATTATACATTTTTTTAATAAAGTGTTACAAACGTAAGTAGGATTAGCTGACTAATGTTACTTACCAGGAGTTGCGAGGAGTATGGCTAGTGGACGTCATTGCTGAGGAAAGCAGATTGTCTTTGTTTTGTTTGTGATCACTTTAGCCGCAAAATTTACTCAATTTATTTAAACTATCGTTTATTAAGCTGGAACTTTATTTAGGAAAATTGGTAGGAAAAACGTAATAATTTTAGTTTCTAAAACAGGTCATTACAAGTAAATAATTATCAAACATTTCTATTAGAATTCACCAGAAATATTGAGGTTATATTAAAAATATAATTAGTCAGTTAAATACTAATTTATTTTCATTAAATAAACTTTATGTAAATTTTAGAGAAATTACCTGTTGGATTTTTAATTATTTTTTTTAACCTGACCCACTCAAAATATCACTTAAATGATTTCAAAAGATTTTATTAAGTAAATATAGCTCTTTATTTTTGTGAAATTTACTAAATTTATTATTTTTTACAGTGTGTGAATCTAAAAAGCACTAATGATTTATCTTTGAGAATGAAATCTTCTGCTGAAACACTTTCACAACTAATGCTACTAATGATTTGATATTTACAGATGTTACCACACCAACTCTGATTGTGCTGCCACAGAGTTCATTGTTCACTGGAGACTCAGTTACTCTGAGATGTGAGGTGGATCATTCATGGGATGGATGGGAGTTTCTCTGGAGTAAAAACTCAAACACTGAATCTACAGAAGCTTCAACTAAAACAATCGATTCAGTGACAGTCTCTGATGGAGGAGAGTACAGGTGCAGAGCACGAAGAGGAGGACATTACACACGTCACAGTGAAGCAGTAAAAGTAATAATATACGGCAAGTATTTTTTCTCATAAAAATTTCTCATAAAAATGAACTGTTCTTAAGAACACAATGAACCTGATTCATAAGACACTGAATCAATGACTATAACAGCTACAGAGAACAACACTTCAGTCTAACCTGATTGTCACAAAATGCACACACAAACAAGGAGATCCAGTAGCAGTGTTTATTGCGTTATCCAGAATCATACATCGGCCAGGCAAAGGTAAAAAAACAGGTAATCAGTCAAAAAACAAAACAAAAAAACAACAACAACAACAAGAAACATGAAATACAGGATGACATTAAACAAAGACTCCATGACAACGACAGCATCAAACTGGGTATATATAGACAGGTGCGAACAATGTGAGTGGGATCAGCTGTGTGCAATGAACAGTGATTAGTCCAGATAAAGGCTATTGTGAACTGCAATACTGAAGTGGGGTGACAATATGGGGAAGTGAGACCTCTACTGGACACCCAGGGACACACAAACCGGACATTGTGACACTACCCCCCCCCCCCCCCCCCCCCCGAAACAACAAAAACAAAATAAAGCAACCAGGAGGGAGGTGGAATGGTGGAGGATCAGGGGGATGGACAGAGGGCCAGGTCCATGGAGGGGAACGGATACAGGAAGTGATGGCTTAGCAGGTAGCCAGGGTGGATCAGACAGTTTAGGTGGGCAGGTTGGATCAGAAAGTTAAGGGGGCCAGGGCAGTGCCGAAAAAGCAGGAATCCAGGGGTGGAGCAGGAGGAGCTGGAGCCCACCGGGGTGGCGCAGGTGGAACTGGAGCCCACCAAAACCGAGATGACGGGACAGAAGCCCACCACTGTGGAGCAGAGGACCACCACAGCCGAGCAGATGAGACAGAAGCCCACCAGGGCAGAACAGAGTACCACAACCAAGCAGATGAGACAGAAGCCCACCACGGTGGAGCAGAGGACCACCACAACGAGCAGATGAGACAGAAGCCCACTAGGGCAGAACAGAGGACCACCACAGCCGAACAGACGAGACAGAAGCACATCAGGGCGGAGCAGAGGACCACAACAGCCGAGCAGATGAGACAAAAGCCCACCAGGGCAGAACAGAGGACCACCACAGCCGAGCAGATGAAACAGAAGCCTACCAGGGCAGAACAGAGGACCAACACAGCCGAGCAGATGAGATAGAAGCCCACCATGGAGGAGCAAAGGACCACCACTGCTGAGCAGATGAAACAGAAGCCCACCAGGGCGGAGCAGAGGACCACCACAACCGAGCAGACGAGACAGAAGCCCACCACGGTGGAGCAGAGGACCACCACTGCCGAGCAGATGAGACAGAAGCCCACCAGGGCGGAGCAGAGGACCACCACAGCAGAGTCAATGGCAAAGGAGAGCAAGTCTGGTTAGGTAGCACTGAAATAGAGACCATGAACAGGTTAATGGCGGCCTCCGTGGCTGCGATGAGAGGGTAGATGGCCTCCGAAGGTTCTGCAGTGGTTGCCGCCACCTCTGGAGGTTCCACAGCCATAACAGTCTCCTTGACAGCAATACAACAGGCAGAGAACATTGCTGGGTGCAACAGACAGGATGTGATGAGGCTCTGGAAGTTCAGCAGAGACGTGACCAGGCTCTGGATGATCCGTTGTGGTATGACAAAGCTCTGGAATATCTACTGAGATGTGATGAAGTTCTGGAAACAGTAGTGATTTTACTAGGCTCATAAAGACCAACCGTGACTTGACCCTGTTCACTGAGATCAACAGTGACTTGACTTGACTCATGAGGTTTAACTGTGGTTTTACTTGACTCATGGGTGTTAATGGTGACTTGACCTGACTCTGGACGGTCAATGGTGACTTGACCTGACTCTGGGAAATCAATGGGGACCTGACTCGACCTTGGAAAGTCAACGACGGGGACCTGTCTCGAATCTGGAAAGTCCACGGGGACCTGACTCAACTCTGGAAAGTCAACTGTGGCTGCCATCTTGTGCAGTGGCTCTAGATTGGCGTCCATCTTGGGCAGTGGTGCAGGGCTGGCGGCCATCTTATCTGGAGACAGAGGCGTAGAGTCGGCCATCGTGTCTGGAGAGACTGGCGTGGCCGGTGTATCCCATAGACCACAGAGGTGTAGGTATCTAGTAAAACCCCAAAAGTCCAGGATTTCAAGTCCCTTCAGCTCCCATTGAGGCAAAGAGTCATCAAGGCAGTTGTTAAACAAGTCCTTTAGTGCCTCATTGTTATACCCCAGCCCTACTGCCATGGTCCAAAACACTTGAGCCAGACCACCCACCTCACTCCCCCTTTGGCGAAGGGTGGTCAAGTTCAAGAGTCTCCCCCTCCGCTCCTCCATGGTGGCTGGGAAACGTATTCGAAATCCCACACCGCTGGATCTGGGCATGAATGGAGTCCTTCTTTCACAAAACGGACACAAAAATAGGGAGATCCATTAGCAGTGTTTATTGGGTTATCCAGAATCATACATCAGCCAGGCAAAGGTCAAAAACTAGGTAATCTGTCGAAAAACAAGAAACATTAACAATGGCAAGGAAACACGAAATACAGGGACTCCATGACAATGACAGAAACAAACCGGGTATATATAGACAGGTGAAAACAATGTGAGTGGGATCAGCTGTGTGCAATGAACAGTGATTAGTCCAGATAAAGGCTAGTGTGAATTGCAGTACTGAAGTGGGGTCATGATATAGGGAAGTGAGACCTCTAATAGACACATAGGGACACACAAACCGGAACCTGTGACACTGATTTAGCATGTGTGATTTGCAATCGAGTAACTGTTCAAAGATTAAAACCAGCATGTATTGTTTTATTTACATGTTTGTTATATCACATTATTTCCTTTGTGAATTGTTATGATTTTACAGAAAGACCAAAAGTCAAAGTGAGCATTAAACCTGCTCAACATGTATTCAGAGGAGAGATAGTCACTCTCAGATGTGACATTGATGGTGAAGGAGTCACTAGCTGGCAGTACAGCTGGTGTAAAGATGATTCAAACAGTGTTTTCAGTGAACTACAGGAACACACATTCAGTCCTGTTACTGAGTCTGATGCAGGCAAATACTCCTGTTATGGAGCAGAGAGAGGAGGATCACGAACATCAAACATCAGAGATGAAGTTACACTGACAGTATCAGGTGAGTTTGATCATCCCCTCCTATAAACAAACACAATTTATTAATGTTCACGTTATCAATTAATGATTTATTAATTTCAGACAGACTCCATGCAGTTTTAAGTGTTTCTCCACAGAAGTGGTTGACTGAAGGAGATTCAGTGACTCTGATCTGTGAGGTTTATGGCTCCTCTACAGGCTGGACATTCAGCTGGTACACTCTAACTACGTCATCAGGTAAGATATAATTTGCTTCAGGGGGTAACTTTGTAATTAAAAGAATAGTTCACCCCAAAAATGAAACTTTTGCCATCATTTACTCACCCTAAGGTTGTTCCAAACCTTTATGATTTTTTTTTTCTCCCTCCTCCCAAAATAATTTGAAAAATGTCAGTAACCAAACAGTTGTAGACACTGACTTCCAAAGTCTTTTTGTCCCCCATACTATAGAAGTCAGTGGCTACCAGCAACTGTTTGGGCAGAACTTGAGGTTGACTAAATTATGACAGAAAAGCCTATGCAATAAATGAAACTGTTCTTGTAAATATGAAGATGCATTTCTGTAGCTCTGATTTTACATTTTAATTTCGGCAACCCCTGAAACGGGTCATAATAACATTAGCTAAGCATTTGAAGCTTATACATTATAGTGTTCATTTACTCCTTGGAAGGAGCAAGAACACCTAAGTGTCTAAAATGAGTTCATATGTGTGAATAAGTCTGCCATCTCTACCTTAATGCTGTTGATCTGAATGTACAAAGTAAGCAATTAACTAAAATTGTTGAGCTGCAGACAAAGTAGACATACTGTAACACCAAAGTTTAAAAATATCTATATATCTGAATATTTATTGTATGATTTAAAAAAAAGAAAAAAAGATTATAAGTATTGAATCATTCTGAATACATTAGTTTACAGTGAAAGTTATTCATAAGGAGTATACAGAAATGAAGTCCCTTAGTGAACATCTGCACATTCTCACTTTATACAGAAAGCAGCATTCATTATCAGCTGCTCTCGGACAGCAGCAGAGGAGCTGGAGGAATCTACACTTTCAGTTATGCTGCTCTAACACACACAGGAGTTTATGTGTGCAGAGCAGAGAGAGGAAAACCAGCATATAAAACAACCTATAGCAACAAACAGCCAGTATGGGTCACTGGTGAGTTCAGACACTTAAATGACTGGTTCATATTTATTTTTAAAAATCTTAAACATTTCTGTTTGCTAAACTCAAATTTTCTTCTCAGGTGTTTCTTCTCCAGGCTCTCTGGTCATCAGTCCCAGCAGAACTCAACACTTTACATCTGTCTCTCTCTCTCTGATCTGTGAGGACCAGATTAATTCTGATAGATGGAGAGTAAGAAGATACACAGAGAGTGGGGGGCTGCAAGATTGTTCATCATTACACCGGGCATCACAAACAGGATCTACATGTACAATCAACTCCACCATCACATCAGACACTGGAGTGTATTGGTGTCAGTCTCAATCTGGAATGAAATATCATCCTGTTAATATTACAGTACACTGTGAGTCTGTGTGTATTTATTAATTTTACTGGCAGTTTACAATCAAAGCATACAACAGGTTGATCAAACGTGCAGGAAGCATCAGTGCGCAAAAAAACACTCAGTGGGCAGGCAGCACAAAGAATAGTTTTGTCATACAACATATACTGTAAACTATTTTTTGTTACTATATTTTTCAGATAATTTTACTATTTTGCCAAAATTGCATGTTCCCTCTGTTTCTGTAGATGGTGTAATTCTGGAGAGTCCTGTTCATCCTGTGACTGAAGGAGATACTCTGACTCTACGCTGTTTATATCAACATTCAACTCCACCAAACCTCAGAGCTGATTTCTATAAAGATGGATCACTCATCCAGAATCAAACTACAGAGATGATCATCTCTACTGTCTCAAAGTCACATGAGGGTTTCTACTACTGCAAACACTCAGAGAGAGGAGAGTCTCCCAAGAGCTGGATCTCAGTCAGAGGTGAAATATTATATTACGTAAATGATCAAGTGAATTAGTGTTCCTTAACTTTTACTTTGTGCTCTTAGAGATTAAAATCCACAATCTGAATGAGTAAACCATGAACTTTAGAGAGCAAGTGAGAAATGTTCTGTTGCGCTTACTGTAGGTCAGTATGTTTTTCGGTCATTCGGTTTGGAGCTTTCTAATGGTATTGGCTGAATCCATTTTGGAGTACTGTTTTGCACATTGCCTGTTAACTTAAATATATATTCAGTACTTTACATTTAGTTGTCACACACAGAAGACAACGGAGACAGATGTTAAATCAAAGCTAGGACAGTTTATTGAAAGGATGGGAATATCTGGCAAATGAGAGATGAATGGCAGTCCAGGGAAAAGCCACAGGCACACAGACACTCTCCAGAGCCACCAGATGTAGAAAGGGAGTTGGTTTTCCATCTTGGGAGTTGTTATCCACTTGACAACAATGAGAGAATCCTCTTAGAGGTAAGAGAGAGTCAGGTTTATTCCACACAGTTACTCTAGGTAACATAGACGAGACCGGACAGTGTCTTAGGCTGCATCCGAAAACTGAAAAATGCTGCTTTCGGAGGATGCATTCCAAGGTCGTGAGGCACCATAAAAATAAAGATGGCATCTGGAAGTTGCGGTTGGTGGTCAGTTTCTGTGTAAATGTATGTTTCTGATCAACGTTTTCCACTTTTGATGTCATTTTTAGCGAGAAATCAATATTGCAGTAATGAAATATCCACTTAGTTATCACCAAAGCTCTCTATATTTTGCTGTAGATCATTAAACCATTACACTGCCTCAGAAGCCTGTCCAAAATCAGTTTCGTGAGGTGCCTTCGTGCAAAAACGCTGCCTGCAAAGTCATTGCCTGATACGACAGCGAGGCAGCAAGTCACCTGCCTAAGTTTTCGGATGCAGACGTTGTGTTTGTGGCTGGCTTTCGTAGTGAGTGCTTGATGAGGAGTGACAGGTGCTGCAAATTAAAATAAAATGTCCTCCGGTATGCCAAAAAGCAAATAGCAAAATTATGTCATTAATAAGTTACCCTCATATTGTTCCAAACATGTAAGACCTCCGTTTATCTTTGGAACACAGTTTAAGATATTTTAGATTTACTCCGAGAGCTCTCAGTCCCTCCATTGAAGCTGTGTGTATGGTATACTGTCCATGTCCAGAAAGGTAAGAAAAACATCATCAAAGTAGTCCATGTGACATCAGAGGGTCAGTTAGAATTTTTTGAAGCATTAAAAATACATTTTGGTCCAAAAATAGCAAAATCTACGACTTTAGTCAGCATTGTCTTCTCTTCCGTGTCTGTTGTGAGAGAGAGTTCAAAACAAAGCAGTTTGTGATATCCAGTTCGCGAACGAATCATTCGATGTAACCGGATCTTTTTGAACCAGTTCATTAAATCGAACTGAATCGTTTTAAACGGTTCGCATCTCTAATAAGCATTAATCCACAAATGACTTAAGCTGTTAACTTTTTTAATTTGACTGACACTTCCTCTGAGTTCAAACAAACCAATAACCCGGAGTAATTCATGTACTCAAACAGTACACTGACTGTACTGCTGTGAAGAGAGAACTGAAGATGAACACCTAGCCGAGCCAGATAACGAACAATAGACTGACTCGTTCTCGAGTCAAGAACCATTTCTGTCTGACGCGTCCGATTCAAGAACCGAGGAGCTGATGATACTGCACATGTGTGATTCAGCGTGAAGCAAACTGACACACAGAGCGTCTGAACCGAACTGATTCTTTTGGTGATTGATTCTGAACTGATTCGAGAATGAGTCAGTCTATTGTTCGTTATCTGGCTCAGCTCGTAGTTCATCTTCTCTTCACAGCAGTACAGTCAGTGTACTGTTTGAGTACATAAATTACTCCCGGATATTGGTTTGTTTGAACTCAGAGGAAGTGTCAGTCAAATTAAAAAAGTTAACAGCTTAAGTCATTTGTGGATTAATGCGTATTGGAGATGCGAACCGTTTAAAAGTATTCAGTTTGATTTGGTGAACTGGTTCAAAAAGATCCGGTTACATAGACCGTAGTATACCGGTCCACTCTGCTGTTATGCCAAGGACGTTTTTGCTCATATGAAGAGGATCATCTTTTCCGTCTATATGCGAATGCGTGTTAAGTACAAGCCTAGTTTACATTATAAATAATAGTTTAACATTCAAATACATTGCGAATATGGAAACATTTCGATTTGTGCCGAATGAGACATGAGCAATAACCTCCAAATAAATCTAGCCAAATCCGCGCTCGCTCATCCTCGTCTGCACGCATGCACTGTCACGATCTAATGCGCTGTATGCCGGATTTTTAAAAATCTGACATTTTCTAGGACAGAATCCAGCAGGATCAAATTAATGTGAGCAACTGTGTTTTGGTGCAGCAGCGCCGATGTAGTTCACTTAATGTGCAGCGCAGTCACACGCGCTCCACATTTCGGATAATTTTATACAATAATGTCAGTTGAAAACATTGCAATTGTGCTTTAAAATACAACAACGAGCACCACAAAACCATTTAAAGAGGCGCGTTCAGCGTTCTCCGTGCGGGATTGGAAACTGTCAACAAAGTAAAATGACCTCAAAAGTATGGCGCGCTCTCTTCATTTTATCAAATGATCATAATCGCATCTATTCATTTTATAATCCTGCTACTAGCATTTTATTCAGACTAAAACCTCTTTAATTCAAGTGAGAAAGCGTTTTGTGTGTGTGTGTGGCTTTTGCACATCCTGTCATACCGCTGACTGCGTGCCTGCAATAGACGCATTTTGCAGTATTATGGTTAACGATTAATCGATTAATTGATCGTTAATTTAAACGACGATCGATCATGGAAATAATCGAAATTTGACATCCCTACTTGAGACCAACTGGACAACACGGGTGGAGCATCCAGCGTGTAAGGGATGGTGACTTCCTCACTCCACTCTATGGGACAGAGGAGGATGGTTATGGGAGGTGAGGTGTCATCATCTGAGGAAAACAGTCTAGACAGGGCATCTGCCTTACAGTTCTTATTACCCAGGTGATACAAGATGGTAAAATTAAAATTAAAAAGAGGGCACATCTGGCTTGTCGAGGGTTAGTCTCTTTGCCTTGCATAGATACTGCAGGTTTTCATGATCGGTCAGTAGCGTAAACGGATGACGTGCACCCTGAAGCCGGTGTTGCAACTCTTTAGAGCCAGTTTGATCGCTAACAGCTTGCAATTTCTGATGTCGTAATTCCTCTCCGCTGAGTAATAAGCACAAGCATGAAGACGGGAAGGGTTCTACTGCTGCTGGAAAAGGACAGCTGCGACACCTGTAGAGGAGGCATTGACTTCAACAGTGAAAGACTTGTTAGGTTCAGGATGAATTAAAACGGGTGCCTCGCAGAAAGCTTTCTTCAGTGTATTAAACTCCGTATCCACTTCGTCACTCCAGTTCTAATATTTTGACTTACCCTTTAATGCCGAAGTCAGTGGGGCGACAATGACACTGAAGTTTTTGATGAATCTGCGGTAAAAGTTGGCAAGCCCTAGGAATTTTTGAAGGTCTTTCACTGTGGTGGGTTTCGGCCAGTTATTAATGGTGTCGACCTTCCCCTCTTCCATACTCACTCCGCGGTTGGACACATCATAGCCAATGTCGTGGATTTATGCAACTCACATTTCTCAGTTTTGATAAAGAGGGTGTGTCTACGTAGCATTTCCAAGACTTCTTTTACATGCTGGATATGGGCAACAGGATCACTGGAATAGATGAGAATATTTTTATTTAAACAATTACAAGGCGATTCAGCAGATCACAAAATATGGTATGCATGACACATGGATGTTGGATGTTTGGTTTATATGCAGTGTTGGGAAAGTTCACTTTCTACATGAACTAGTTCAAAGTTCAGTTCACAAATTTTAAAAAAAACTAGTTCAGTTCATAGTTCAAACTACAAAATTTTGAACTAAGTTTACTATAAGTTCACAGTTCCAAAAATGAACTAGTTCATAGTTCTTTTTTTCCATATGTTGCTGCGAGCTATTATTTTTCAAAATTATTGCCACAGCCCATATAGAATCACAGACAACAATTATTTTATCAATTTTAACAATGAAGCTATGCGTCAGATTTCATCTTCATATCCAATTTTGAATCCTTATCCAACCAGGGTTTACATTAGCATTGAGGGGACAGCATTTCTCCATTGTTGCTTTAATGCTTTGTCTCCCATTCTCACCGACCTTGTCATAAACATCATAAAATTATTTTAAATGATCATACGCCCTCTTGCTACATGCTGCTGTCGCCTCAGTGCTCTTTGTTTTTTTTTTTTTTTATGACGCGTCACGCATGCGGCGGACGGCGGTGCGACACTGGTGGTGTTGCCAGATTGGGTGTTTTTCCGCTACATATTAAGACCCGTTTACGGTGTGTTTTAGCCGGGTTTTCACCTGGAAGGCTCTATAGAAATCTGGCACCCTATTGAACGAAGTTAACCTGAGAGAGCGTGCCGTTCACAGACACCAGAATGAACGAGTTGACAGTAACGTTCATCAGGCATTAATACAGCACGTTCAGTTCACGTTCGCCCAAAATATGAACGAGTTCATGAACTATCGTTCAATGAACGCGTTCAGGCACAACACTGTTTATATGTGACAAGCTTCTGATCGGATTTACTCTTTTGACATGTGCACACTGCATGAATATACAGAGTTTCCCTCTTCTGTCACAGACTGTTTTAAAAAGCACACGTGATATTTATCTACTTCGGGTCCTAATTACGATGACCAACACATGAACTGGTGCTTAACGTTACTTTATATATATATATATATATATATATATATATATATATATATATAAAGTAGTAACCTAAAAGTGCCCCTTCCCGCACCCAAAACTAATCGTCTGTTGATGAGAGTCTTAAACGAGGACAGGTGGGACATGGTTGTAGCAACAATGAGTTGTAAAGAATAATTAACTCAAATGATATATATAGGGAATTTGAATAATTAATCAGGAATATGATTAATATATATATATCTCATATGACAGTTACAATAGATTTGATTGATTATGAAAAATAGCAATTATTGTGATATCTCTTTCTGTAAATTACTGCAAATCAAACAGTGGTTTGTCCAGCAAACGGCCGTAAGATTGACCTATCAATTTTCAATAAAGTTATCACTTCTTATAATTCAAGGAAAAATATTCTCGGGCCATGAAAACATTATCCTATCATTATGATAAATTTAGTTTCTAAATTGAAAGCTTGTAGCTAAAGATCAGACATCTCAGTGACTCGTAATGTGAGCGGGTGGTGGAGACAAGAATCATGAATATATGGGTTTTTAATAATTGACTAATAATACATCGAAACTACAAATCACACAGAGTAAATATGCGTACGACAATACAGACAGTAAACTTTATACAAGACATAACAGGATCCAAATAAGGGAGAGAGAGAGAGAGAGAAAATGAATGAGATCACAGAATGAGCTCAGGTATGAAAATCACAGTCAGTAACCCTTCTCAGCCAACAACGACTCAAATCATAGACACACTTTAAGCAGCATTTAAATCTCCATAGAAAAGTGATACTTGCAAAGTGTCCAATTTGCGTGAGCTGGAGACCGGCGTGCATGCTGGAGGCCGGCGCTGAATCTTGGCATGAGCGTGGAGCAGCGTGAGCGGGGCCTTTGTTCTGTCTGCGGAATCGCTCGGTATTTGAAAGGTTCAACAAACAATGTTCCAGAATTCGTCTTCCTTGTGTGGAGAGGCGAATAGTTGAATAAACTTAGTAAAGAAAAGAAAAGAAAACAACGAAAACGGAAGCTTCCGAAGGAGCCATGAAAATGGCTGTCCTCTCCGCCTCCCGGCTGGGGGGGGGGGGGGGGGGGGGCGATCTGAGCACGGCCCAAGGCCGCGCCGAGGGACTCGCCGGAGCGAACAGGGTCGATGCAGGAGGGAAGGGAGTCAGCGTAAGAAGAGAGAGGCGGACCTTGTTCTTTCGGCTCTTATGGCTTGGGATGGTTCACGCCTCTGTTCGCGTGAACAACCAATGAACGTCCGCGATCTGAAGCGGGGAAAAGTTCCTTTGTCTCTGTGGAAACACCCACCCTAATGATTTAGCCTTATCAGACTTCAACAGTGATATTCTAGCAAGTTCGTAATTCAAGATTAATACATTTTTCATTACTTTGCTTTAGATAAATGGGTCTGTCAAAGCATGACGATTACAAAAACACCAAGCAGTACATATATTACTGATAGAATCACAAAGTTACATTCAAATGCAGAATTACACACATTTAAAGATTAACACACGCTAATAAATTGCAGATAGTCCCAATTTATATGGGAAACATCTAATGTACGAAAAATAAATACTTAATACATTTAGAAAACATAAAAACAAAAGGTAATAGTTTAGAATGCATTGGGAAAAGAAACCAGTGACTTGGCTTCTCTCCTGTCCTGTTGCCCAGGGGGGTCATAAAGTTTTATGAGCTGCAAAGGAGTGGGGGGTTACAGAAACATGGCTCTTTGAGAAAGTTAAGATGAGGAGAACACTTCCAATTTATAAGATAGTAAAATTATAATCCTCGCATAACAAGGATTAACCATTGTACCCACAAACATATTCAAAAAACATATTATTAAAGACTTACATAAAAAGTATAAAGAAAAGTTTGTTTGCGTGTGTGTGCTTGTGTGTGTGCACAAGCTGGCGCCAGGACAGGCATTTAGTGCAAAAAGGTTTCATTTGTATACCTGAATTTAACCCATGAATCGATGACCTGCATATCTGTTACATGGTCGTGTTCCACTTCACATACGCTGAGTGAAAGATGAGTTTTATAATGACAAGACACTTACAGTATTTATGACACTTTATTCGCCTGGAAGAACACCCCGTTCCGTGCTATTTTTACATCACTGTGCATGTGCAGTACTTTCCAGTTTTAGTTTTCAATCCGATTAAGTGTTTGCATGTCCTCTCACTTGGATTACAAAAGGAATAAACCACCCCTTACAATCCGATCAAAATTTTAGTCGGATATGGCCAATTCAATCCGATTGTCGTGTTTAAATTTGTTTTTTTGTTTTTTATTCTGATTGTGCTTCTAGTCCTATTATGATCGGATTAGTAGTATCCATGTAAACGCAGCTACTGACTATAGCAGCTACAGAGTGTCACGCTGTCTAGTCTGTTTTCCTGGGTGTCCACTAGTGGGCTCACTTCCCCTTAGTCACTTCACCGTAGGCACTAGATTTCCTCTAGTCTTGTCCTGTCATCACAGTAATTGCACTCCGGTTAATTGCACCAGGTAGTGTATATTTATGTTCCCTCTTTTGTTTATTTGTTCATTTGTTTGTTGACTGATTTTTGGTTTTTGACCACGATTTGGATTTTCCCTTAATAAATTACCTGCAATTGGATCTCTCGTTCTCCCTGTGTCTCTCTGGGCAACGATCGTCACAGAAGGACTCCATCAACGAGATCCAGCGGTATGTCTGTTCATATTTCCTCCCCAGCCACTGAGCGGGAGAGGAATGGTTTTGAGGGTACCCGCCTGGTCATGTTCCGTGGGACCAGGGGAGGTCGCTCAGGAGTGAGTCCGCCATCGCTCTCCACTGTGTCCCCCCGTCGACCCTGGGTTCCGATTGGAGCCGCCGTCTCCCCATTGTGGACGGAGAGGAGAGAGGAGTAGGGTGACCACCCGTCCCGCGTAGCGCGTGCACGCACAGCGTTTGAAGCCCAATTCATGCGTCCCGCAAATTGAGACTGTGTCACGAATAATCAATGCTTGCTTAAAAAAAGTTGATGGCTCTATATCCTTGAGCCCCAGGCAGCCAAACGAACATTACTTGACAGTTCAGCATGCTACTGCGAGAGCCGGAGCGACCGAGTTTGAATGAGAGATGAAGTTTAAATCTTTATTATTTCTGTTTTAACGGTTTTCCTACATTATTTATATTAACATATGTTATGTAGGCAATAACTCTGTTTACTATTTGACTAATTTACTGAGGTGGCATCGTTGTTAACTTACAAAAATGATGATAATTTGGTGGATAATTTACATTTTTTCCGTTAATAACAGGTAGTGTATTCTGATGTAAAATTAACGGTCGCCTGAGGACGATCAACAACCATCTTATCTGAGCTCAATACGCTGCTTGAGCAAGTGTCAAGATACTCAAAGTAATAAATACATAATTATGAACGTTTATGTGTGTTTATTTTTGTTCTCAGTACGTTATTTTAATAGCAATTAATGATTATGAACACAATGATTATTATATATATATATATATATATATATATATATATTATTGCTATATAGCCTACCATCGATGAAACCACAAAGCTGACGCGGGAGGTATGTATAACTGCAATATAAAGTAATTTTGAGTATTATTGCTATTAGTATTATTTTCTAAAATTAGTACATGTAATATAAAAGTACACATGACAATGTTTTTGCAACAGCTCCAAGTCTCACGCGCAGTGTAGGCTATACGTCACTGTCCGAATCCGTTCACTTATTTATTTGTTCACTCCTTCCTGATATAGTGAACTCAACTGCCATACACTATATAGGGATTAGTGAATGAGTGAATTCCCTTCCCTTGAGTTGTGATGTTAGACTTTTTTGTTTTAACTGTTCCTGTGGAGTTGAGCAACTACAATTCATTTTAATCCTATAAATTTGTATTATAATTAATTTAAAGTGAATAAATTGTAATGAAAAATAAATAAAATAGCTAAAGTAAATCGTAAGTGGAAGTGCATCTGTCAATTCTGTCATGAGCATACATCAGCAATTACACATGTTTAGGGGAATAGGGCATACTTAATATACCATGTAAGGTGGTATGTGCTAGAAATGGGTAAAACACTATCAGTGAGTCTGTCCATGGGGTGTCCCACATTGTCCCTCAGAAACATACCCCTTGCCCCCCCCCCCCCCCCCCCCCCCCTTGGGCTTATTAGCAGGTGGTCACCCTAGAGAGGAGGCGCAAGTCTGCCGAGCCAGCGGGTCTGCAGGGCCGGCAGTCCAGTACCGCTGCACAAGATGGCCGCCAACCCAGCGTCGCTGTGCAGAATGGCCGCCGACCCAGCGCCATTGGACAGGATGGCCGCCAACCCAGCACCACGAGGCAAGATGGAAGCCAGCCCAACACCACTGCACAAGATGGCTGCCAGCTCAGAGCCACGAGGCAAGATGGCCGCCAGCCCAGCGCCACAGCACAAGATGGCCGCCGGCCCAGCAACACGAGGCAAGATGGATGCCAGCACAGTGCCACAGCACAAGGTGGTCACCAGCCCAGCGCCACGGTGCAAGATGGCCGCCAGCTCAGTGCCAACGCCCAAGGTGCCGCTGAGACGTTTTTGGATTATTTCTCCATGCTGTCAAAGATCCTAGAGATTCCCAGGAGTGTTCATGTCACGTCTGCCAATCCAGAGACTGTTCACGTCATGTCTGCTGAGCCAGCATCACAGTACAAGATGGCCACCAACCCAGCACCACTGCACAAGGTGGCCGCCAGCCCGGAGCCACTGCAGAGGATAGCAGCTACAGTGGGCTTTCCTAAGTTGAGTCAGGTTCCAGTTGACCCTCCAGAGTTGAGTCAGGTTCCAGTTGACTATCCAGAGTCGAGTCAGGTTCCTGTTGACCTTCCAGAGTCGAGTCACATTCCAGTTGATTCTCCAGAATCAAGTCAGATTCCTGTTGACCTTCCAGAGTCGAGTCAGGTGCCCGTAGACTTTCCAGAGCTGAGTCCGGTTCCGGTTGACGGTTCAGGGACAGAGTCAAGTCACCGGGGTTCTTCATGGGAGAATTCAAGTCACCAGTGATCTTCAGGAACAAAGGCAAGTCACCATTGATCTTCACGAACAAAGGCAAGTCCCCATTGACCTTCATGAACAAGGAAACACCATGGGAGTACCAGAGTCTCGTAATTTGGATCTCTCGTTCTCCCTTTGTCTCTCTGGGCAACGATCGCCACAGAAGGTCTCCAACGAGATCCAGCGGTATGTCTGTTCATATTTCCTCCCCAGCCACCGAGCGGGAGAGGAATGGTTTTGAGGGTACCCACCTGGTCGTGTTCCGTGAGACCAGGGGAGGTCGCTCAGGAGTGAGTGGTCGAGAGGAGGTCCACAGAGAACAACACTTCAGTCTAACCTGATTTAGCATGTGTGATTTGCAATCGAGTAACTGTTCATAGACTAAAACCAACATAGCCTATATTATTTTATTTACATGTTTATTATATTATCAGGTAAATTGTATTTGTGAATTGTTATCATTTCACAGAAAGACCAAAAGCCAAAGTGAGTATTAAACCTACTCAACATGTATTCAGAGGAGAGATAGTCACTCTCAGATGTGACATTGATGGTGGAGGAGTCACTTGCTGGCAGTACAGCTGGTATAAAGATGATTCAAACAGTGTTTTCAGTGAACTACAGGAACACACATTCAGTCCTGTTACTGAGTCAGATGCAGGTAAATACTCCTGTTATGGAGCAGAGAGAGGAGGATCACGAACATCAAAAATCAGTGATGAAGTTACACTGACAGTATCAGGTGAGTTTGTTCATCTCTTCACATACACACACAAGTTATTATTCTTAACATGTTATTAACTAGTGATTTTTCTATTTCAGATAGAGCCCAGGCAGTTTTAAGTGTTTCTCCACAGAAGTGGTTGACTGAAGGAGATTCAGTGACTCTGATCTGTGAGGTTTATGGCTCCTCTACAGACTGGACATTCATCTGGTACACTGCATCATTAGGTAAGATATAATGTGCTTCTTGTGGTAACCCTTACGAAAGGAAAATATATTTACCAATATATTTCTTAAAATATATTGTGATATATTGTAATATATTATTTCCCAATTTTATTTTCTAATATTTTATATATTTGAATACATTTAATAATATATTGATGATACATATATTATATACTATATTGCAAAATATACAAATGATTGCCGCTTTCAATATATTGCAATATATTGAAAAAATAAAAAATAAAAATAAATATATATAAGAATATATGCCTAATATATTACATGATATTTTCCAATATACTGCAATATATTTTTGTTTCATAAGGGAACTTTGAATTAAAGAAATAGTTCAAATTTTTCCATAATTTACTCACCCTCATGATGTTCCAAACATTTAGCATTCTTCATCTGTTGAACACAAAATAATAATAAAAAATATTTGTCAGTAACCAAACAGTTGTAGACACAGACTTCCATAGTACTTTTTTCCCATACTATGGAAGTCAGTGGCTACCAGCAACTGTTTGGGCAGAACTTGAGTGTGCCAAATGATGACAGAACTGTCCCTTTAACAGATTTTATACAAGTCAAAATGATTATTTAATATGACTAAGTCAAGCTGATCGAACTACATCCCGACCCAAATTTGTTTACGTGGACCAGTGTTACTGTCAAGCTGAATGCAATGCTCAAGCAAAAGCAGCATTGCTCTGATATTGCAACAGTGTTCACACATCCCTGGAAAGTCAGACTGTAGTATGAATGGCTAACCAGTCCCACTAAAGAAGTCTTGAAGGCCAATGGACATCAAAACCATAAGTAGCCTATGCATAAATTTAAACTGTACTTACAAATATGTAGATATTACGGAAGTTCTAAGCGGCCATGCATTATAATATTTTTTCTTGTTGTTTTATCGTTATAACGACTTAATTTTCTCGTTATCTCGACATAACGAAGTTCGTTTTCCTGTTATAACGACTTCATTTTCCCATTTTCTCGACATAACAAAGTTCATTTTCTCGACATAACAAAGTTCGTTTTCTCGTTATAACGACTTAATTTTCTCTAAGAAGTTACAAAACTGCGCCAGCAGGTGGCACTATAGACCTGAATATAACTGATGGGGTGTTGTACACTATCCACTTTACTGTGCGCGGACCTTCCTCGTGATCGCTATAATTTGTGCAGTCTTCATTACTGACATTTAGTTAATTCATAAATGTTAAATGCTTGAATCAATATGAATATTTTGTGTATTAAGTTCCTGCTAGATGCATGAGTTTCACCAACGCGTTCTGTTTCATAAAATAACTGCTTATCAAAACCAAGGTTGACATCACTGTATTCTGTTTATCTACAGTAGGACTGGATTTAACGATGTAGGCTGATGTGCTTCTTTTCCTTATTACTAATCTTTATTGTTAACCATATTGATGAGAAATTTGATGTATATGTAAAATCCATAGGCTAATTTAATTCAGTTTTGTTCTATAATGTAATTGTTTTTTTCTACACACACACACACACACACACACTACACGTACACATGGACGCTCTTTTCAAACAGAAGCTTGTAACACACATGATATCTGCTACATCATATAATGACTACTACAAATTACAAATTATATTTTTATTTCAAATAAAGGGAAAATGAAAAGTGAGTTTAATCCAAGCAGCTCTAATTTCGCGTGTTGCCATTTAAACATGTTAATTACAAAAACAAAATGTTCGTTGTACTGTCTCTGGAAAAATCAACAGTGATTGATCAGCCTTTATTTATATACAGTATTGTAGACGTTATTACCTAGGCGAAGCTAAATTTGCTGAAATATAGGCTACAGTAAGAGCGCCTGCATGGTTGTCCATCAGATGCCTGTCAAAGTTGAGTTCGTTACTATAGCAACAGTAAAACTGTCATGTCGTTATAACGAGAAAACAAACTTTCGTTATGTTGAGATAATGAGAAAAAAAAGTCGTTATAACGAGAAAACGAACTTCGTTATGTCGAGATAACGAGAAAAATAAGTCGTTATAACGAGAAAATGACTTTTGTTATGTCGAGATAACGAGAAAATTAAGTCGTTATAACGAGAAAACAAAAAGGAAAAAAAAAATATAATGCATGGCCGCTTAGAACTTCCGTAAGATATATTTCTGTAGCTCTGATTTTAAGTTTAAATTTGGGCAGCCCCTGAAATGGGTTAGACTGACATTACCTAAGCATTTTAAATTAATATACTATAGTTCTCATTCAAGGATGATCATTTACTGATTGAAAGGATCAAGAACACCTAAGTGTCTAAATGAGTACAGATGAGTGAATAAGTCTACCATCTCTACCTTAATGCTGTTGATCTGAATGTAGAAATCAAACAATTTGCTAAAATTGCAGAGCTGCAGACAAAGTAGACATAACACCAAAGTTTAAAAATATCTATATATATCAGAATATTTACTGTATGGTTTTATAAAAAAATCTTACTGACATTAAAAGTATAGAATCCATCTGTTTACAGTGAAAATCATCCATAAGGAGCATACAGAAATAAAGTCTCTTAGGGAATATTTTCACACTCTCACTTTATACAGAAAGCAGCAATCATTTTCAGCTGCTCTCAGACAGCAGCAGAGGAGCTGGAGGAAACTACACTGTCAGTTCTGCGGCTCTAAAACACACAGGAGTTTATGTGTGCAGAGCAGAGAGAGGAGAACCAGCATATAACACAACCTACAGCAACACACAGCCAGTATGGGTCACTGGTGAGTTCAGACACTTAAATGATTGTGTTCAAAAAAATCTCAAACATTTCTAAATGCTTAACTCTTATCTTCTCAGGTGTTTCTCCTCGAGTCTCTCTGATCATCAGTCCCAGCAGAACTCAACACTTCACATCTGTCTCTCTCTCTCTGAGCTGTGAGGACCAGAGTAACTCTGATAGATGGAGAGTGAGAAGATACACAGAGAGTAAACAGCTGGAAGATTGTTCATCATCAGTGTGGGGATCACAAACAGGATCTACATGTACAATCAACTCCACCAACACATCAGACACTGGAGTGTACTGGTGTCAGTCTGAATCTGAAGAGAAATATCATCCTGTTAATATCACTGTACACTGTGAGTCTGTGTGAATTTATTAATTTCACTGGTAGTTTACAATCAAAGCATAAAGCAGGTTGATTAAACACAAGCAGGACACATCAGTGGGGCAGGCGGCACAAAGACTAGTTTTGTCAAAATATATAAACTATTTCTTATTACTATCTTTTTCATATAATATTACTATATTGCCAACATTGCATGTTTCCTCTGTTTCTGTAGCTGGTGTGACTCTGGAGAGTCCTGTTCATCCTGTGATTGAAGAAGATACTCTGACTCTACGCTGTTTATATCAACATTCAACTCCACCAAACCTCAGAGCTGATTTCTATAAAGATGCATCACTCATCCAGAATAAAACTACAGAGATGATCATCTCTACTGTCTCAAAGTCACATGAGGGTTTCTACTACTGCAAACACTCAGAGAAAGGAGAGTCACCCAAGAGCTGGATCTCAGTCAGAGGTGAGACTAAGAAATATAAAAACTATTCCAATGTCCTGTAGAATTTACAGCACTAATCTGAATGTAAACTGTATTTATCTCAGCTTCCTCCAGAACATCAAGATCTGAATGGTTCAGTCTAGTCATAATTGGAGTGGCTGCAGGACTGACCGTCACATTTGTGATCATTGTTTTCTTGGTCCTTCTGTGGCACTACAGAAACAAAAAAGGTTAATCATCTGCCATATTAAAATTCAGTGGCACATCTGCAGACACTATGGTCTGTTAGCCACCCTATGTCAATCTAAGCTGTCTTTCTGGTCTTAGCTGAAATCAAAAGTTTCAAAAGTTTCAAAAGTTTTGCCGGTAATTTACAGACTGGGACATTTTAAACAAATTTCTGAGTGTTGAATCAGTGTTTCAAATTAGCCATTTATGTATGCATTAAGAGATCAGAAGTCAGTTTTTCTTTTTTTTCTTTTTCTTTTTTTTTATATAATTGATCCCATATATTTCCTCAAAATATGTACATAATAATTTTATGTTATCTTAGGTGTAAGATGTCAGTCTCCCTCACGTGTCAGTCAACAGATGAACATCAGTCAGACATCAGAGCAGAACCAGAGTGACATGCGTTACAACACACTGCTGTTTGGTTAGATTTTACCCATTACCCTAAATCAATGCTTAAATATTTAGCCCCTAATTATTTATATTTCAGTGACAACAATATATTCTGTTGGATTTAAAGAATTCATGATATGCATGACAATATATATATATATATATATATATATATATATATATATATATATATATATATATATATATATATATATATAAATTGTTTTTATTGAAAATGATTTAATGTATTAATTTATTACAGGAACTGCTCATATTTATGACTCTGTTGATGCAACTATCAATAAAGACATAAACACAGGTAACTAATGAAGCAATTTAAAGTATTTTATATCATGTTTTTCCTAAACCAGTAGTTATCTTCTACTGTTTGAACTGCAGATTCTTAAATCCTAGGTTACTTTTCTTATTTCCATATTTGCTGTAACAATGTCACTGATTGGATGAAAGTAGCATACATCATGTTTAAATAACAGCTCTAGCTCTAAACTGTATTTTTTTCATTAAAATTTATGTATTTTTCTTCATCGTTTGACATTTCCCTTTCTAACAGTGAAACAACTGTTCCTACAATGCAAGGTGCTTCTTTGACTGCCTAAATCATGTGAATATACGATTAAGTCAGAACATTACCACACCAAATCTTTTTACATAACCCACATTTTGCACTGTAATAAGCCCATGTGAAACATGTCTTATTTGTTTCGTTATTTTTAAGCAGGCCCACTGAACTCATTCATGCTGAGATTGAACTGAAATCTTCCAAGAAACAAAAGAAAAAGAAAGGAATCAAAGTTAAAACAAAGTCTCTGGCTCCTATTTTAAAGATCTAAAAGCAAAGTATAATGCGCACGGCGCAGGTGCACTGAGGGCGTGTCCAAATCAACTTGCTATTTTAATGGCGGAAAAACGGGTTGTCCCTATTATTTTAATGAGTAATGTTTTTTGGCCGTAACGTGAAATCAATCAATCAGAGTCTCAACTTCCATTTCCTTTAAGAGCCAGCTGTGCTCGTGCCATGACCAATTTGCTATTTACATGGCGGAATTTGGAAAGCGCAAAGACAGAATGTGTCTCAGAGATGAAACGGAGCTGCTTGTGTGAGAGTAAATAGATAGCCTAATTCTGATACATGCGATGACTATCAATTATGACATGTAGGCATTTTTATATTTAATTAGCCTACAAAAAATTCTTATGCATTGCAATCATTTAATTTTTTTATATTTGGCATGTTTGTGTGCTGCTGTGCGTCCCTGTGTTTAATAAGCAGTGTGTACGCGCGTTATGTACCCGCCTATACTAACACACTTTTTAAATAACAAAGAAAAAACATTACGCCAGGCTTTAGATCAGTGCTGCGTTTAGCCCCGACAAAACGTTGCACAACGTTTTTTAAACAGAAACGGTGATGCATTGAACACACTAGGTGTTTCTCAATGTCAAGGAAGGATCCTCGGAAGCCAATATTTCGAGGATGCTACGTCATCGACATCCATCGAAGGACTGTTCCAATGTCGAGGATCCTCGGAATTTCAACCAAGGACTGAGTCCTTTGTTCGAAGAATATCCCATACAAAGGAAAGGATGCATATGTGTATCCTTCGCGCTCTTCGCACTCTCAAATCACCCACAATCCTATGCGCGCAGCTTTGCTATCTAACATTAGTTCAAAAATTAAAAAATGACGAACGTTAACGTAGTCGGAGCGTTAACAATTTTTATTTACGTTACCAAACATTTGTTATAACTCTAGTAAATATAAGTAAAGATTGACGTTTAAATGCCAGTACAAATTACTACCGTATTGATATTGTAAATTATACAAATACAAATGGTTAACTGAACCGGACCTGTCATTTAACAACTGGTTGCGTCAATGGCATTTCTTTTATAAATAACTAGTTAAGTTGACCAAAGTAATTTAATGATACCATTCACAGTTATTCAAACGGACCTTTTCACTGACGTTATGACGCAATTACGTGCACTTGCTAGCCTGTTCCATTTACGTGTTCTCCGTATACTAAAGAGGAGTCTCACCTAGCCTCTGAAGTGACTTGGAAGGATCAGTCCTACCAAGGAAGTATCCTTGACATTGAGAAATGCCTACTGTTCTGATGACGCAAAAGTTGCAACTATGGCAGCTGAGAAGGCCATTCTTTGTGTTCTTTGTGAAGAATTTTCGGAGCCATCTATTTAGCCTCACATACTGACTTTATTTGTAGTTCATACGGTTTTAATACCCTGCATTTTCTTTCTCATTTTTGGGAAAAGCACTTAATTACCATTGTTTATTTCTATACCAAATGTCATACACTTGCAATGAAGCTAAAATATAAACAACTACATCATTATGTTGATATCCTATATTTTTACAATAAAACTTAATACAAACATGTCTTCTAATATCCTCAGTTGTTGCGTATACCGAGCTGCAACAAACACATTTGTACATAATTTTTCCTTGAGGCTATTTTGCGACTTCACTTTAAACGTACAATATGGAATTTTTGGCCACCAGGGGTCACTCCATGAAAATAATAACATAAGACGTACTTTGATGACGTCGGGAAAGAGCGTAAGGCTCATGGGAGTTGTTGTTCATTGGAACACGCGCTCTGTCACTCCCTATCATTCCTCACTCATTCTAACTTAGTATTTTGACAATCACGTCTTTTCGAACGGAGAGACGGTTTCAACGGCAACAACATAAACAAACGTTACTGCGGATGAGCGCTTTTGTGAACCTAACTTAACTTCCGGTAGACTTCCAAATAGAATCAATAACAGCAGCCAAGTCCCTCTAGAGTAGATATTTTTTGATAACAAACAAAATGTTTGGTGCGTGGATCAGGCAGACTTAATGAAAATGCAAATTCATTATTTCCCAACAGGAGATGTTTTAAAGCATAGACATAAAGCGCGAGAAATAGAGGTTTCCCCAGTAACAGCTGTAAACGAAGCAGAGCTGGTACGCTCATACGCTGCTTTATCAGGCATATAACATGCAAGTCTTTCTTCAGAAATACAGTGTAATAATAGACTCCATACTCATCGGGAAGAAGGAGGCGGGAACCCGCGCACAATCAAATGAAACTTTAATTATTCAAAATAAACACAAAACAGCGCACCAGCCCCTCCGGATCACTGGTGCGCACAAAATAAAAACCAAAACATAAAATATGTCCCAGGCCTGGTCCTCCCTCATCCTTCACTATAGTCGCTCCAGTTTTATATCCTTCCATCTCCTACGTGGGACTCGATACCGGCGGTGGGGCGCAGGTGCAGCGCATCTCCAATTACTACACCTGGCCTCACTCCTCGTTCCCACGCCTCTCGGCCCCACCCCACTCGCCACATACAGCAATATAAAAACACCCGTACCTCGTTTTGATATTTAAACATATAAATGTAAGGAATTGTTATTATGAAACGTGCAGTAAGTAACGTTACTCATGTTTATTCAATGAAGCCTTTTTGAAAAAAAGATCAGTTTTAAAATTGTGGCGAGTCTCCAAAAATAAATAAATGTATGGGAAACACACCCCGCAGCACAACCACCTGAGCCCAACTTCAGTCTACTCATCACCTTGCCTTTAACTGCATTTGTAGAAGACACCGCAGCCAGACCAATATACATGACCGTGCGCCCGATGAAACCGTCTATATGAATTATGAGACCCCTATCAAATCAATATTCCATCTAGCTAGTAGTAATATATGTTAAAAAACACAGTCGCCTTTAGTTAATAATTATAATTACGTTATACTATGATATCGAACAAGTTAGAGAACTGCATTTGAAGCTACTTTATTCAGCTAGATATAGAACAAATGTAGATTTACATGAGAGCTAAGCGTTTTACACAAGACATCATCGTTTCACAAAATATACGGATAGATACAGTTAGCTGAATGGATGCATACCTGTTTATCAGAATGCAAGCGAGTTCGGCATCTCTCTGTAGTTTTCAGCTTGTCACGAAGCTCTCTCTTTCTTGGAAATGCAACTCCAATATTTCCCCGTGTCTTGTTGCTTCTCTTGTCCCAAAACCATCTCGGGTCATTTATTTCACCCGTGCGTTTGCGCTTCACAGAACGTGCAGGCAAAGCATAATCATGATCCATAACTAAGTTATTGATTGAGGTTTAAATACGAATATAAACAATATAAATATAAAATATAATAGTCTCGATCAAGGCTACTACTTTTTCTTCTTCGTCTCGTCTTTGTTTCTGTTCACCTTTGTATTTGGCAGTTCTGCAGGAAGTTAGATAAACTAGAGGGGTCAAAGTTTAAATTACGACATAGACGGGCGACAAAACGGAAATAAAGAAACGTGCCGTGTCTTCTAATTAAACTATAATTTTCTCCGGATTTGAAAGTTCGTGGAAACTGTCGGGATGATGTAAGTACACAACTAAAAAATATATATAACATATATATAGTGATTTCTGCTATTTTTAAAGCAGAAAAATTACATATTGCGCCTTTAATACCGCGTGCTTTATATACATGTTGCTGCTGATTGGACTGCAGTTCTGACACACCCACCAAACAAGAGAAAACGCATCTCAAACCCCGTTGCACACCGGTGCACGCCGTTTCCAGGAAACATGACGTTCAACCCGGAAACCGTAGCCAAATGTTGAACTTGAACATGTCCCAGGTTTGAGTTGTTCAATGGTGCAGTCTATTTTCAGCTCCTTAAAATAGCTATAAGCCAGCAATGTGCCTGAACACGCCTCTTTTTTAGACCAGCACACCCATGGGCGCACAAATGGGCCCAAATGCATTTGCTAATTAAACGACGTGGCACTGTACGGGAAGATGCGAATGGCGCCAGACTGAAACTAGCAAACACACGTGTGCTGCGCCTTGCATCGCAATGCGCCAGGTGTATGATAGGGCCCTCTGTTCTTTTTCACAGCAGCAGCTCCTTTGATTTCTCCATAAACTCACAAAAATCACAACAACAGTACCATTAAACATTAAAATGTTCAGTTTAGCATTTCAAATTAATTTATCTATTTTCAGGTGCTGGATCTTATGATATGACTTATGGTATTAGGCTCAGAAGTTCAATGGATCAGCTAAAACCTCCAACTGAACTTCAAGGAAACATCTCAGAGAACTGGTGAACCTGAATATAGAAGTTTGAGCTGTATCTCATTGCAAGCACAGGAATGATAAAATGTTCTACGTTTCTTCACATTGCCGATGATAAAGGACTAATGTGATTCTGATGAGGAATGGATTTTGATGAGGAAGAATCTAATGATTTTGAAGCTCCGAAAAAAAAAATGCATTACTGTGAAGCATGGCAACTAAGGCATTAAAAAAGAAAAGAAAAAACAAGGCTAAATAATGTGAATTCACACAGCTGACTGTCAGTGTTGTGGACTTGAGTTACCTTGTTTTACCCCCGTCTTAGTTTCCTTATTTGGTCATGTTTCTTGTTCCTGTCTTCAGTTCCATTAATTCCAGTTGTTTCCTATTTTAGTTAATTTGGTTCCAGCCGTGTCTCATCAGTGTCTGTCTTTAAATAGTGTCCTCAGTTCTCAGTTCTCTGTCTGCTGTAATATGTCATTAATCTGAATGTCATTTACCTGTTTGTATCTCCGTGTGCATTTAATTAAATATTCTACTACCACATTCTCCTGTATCTCCTGGTTCCTTCTCCAAGCGAAGTTTGACACTGACAGACTCGTTGATCCGAGAGTACATAGTGTGTACACTGATTAAAGCTCTTGACGAGGAAACAGAAGTGATTGTAAACAAAATTAGCAAGATGAAGCCTACTAAAAGTCACCTGAGAATAGTGATGTTCCAAATTAGTGGACAAAGAAATAAAGTAAATGTGCCAGATGCCATTACAAGCATGGATGAAGGAAGTGTCTGGCAAATGGGCAAGTATGCAAAGTGTGTCATAGAAAGATATCACTGTGGTAGAATGTGCAAAACCCAAAAATAGAAAGTCAAAAAAAAGTTCACAGTGAGAAAAGATCATGAGGTTGAACAAGAGTATCACACAGAAATGTTTTGTGGGACCCTTCAAGAAAAGCTGGAAAGAAAACCGAGACCCAGGTTAGCAAAGCAAATGATGCCACAGTAGAGGAAAAAGACAAGTGGACAGAAACACTGAAAGTAAATAAAATAGTACTTTTTTTTTTATCAGATACAGGAGCAGAGTGCAATTGTAATGTCATATGAAGACTTCAATAGCAGAAAAATCAGTGACAAAAACCTGCCAGTTTAAAGACAATGAAGCAAAAATTTAGTTCCAACTGATAGAGAAAGAATCAGGGAAGTGCACCCTGCACAGAATTAGGACTGGTCAAAGTAATCTACAATGTATACTGAGAAGAAAACACAGACATCATGAAGGAGTGGTATAATGTGTTCTATGGCCAAAGACCAGTTAAAGACCCACACAGACAACCAAAAACCTGCTAATGATGTTGCAAGAAAATCAAAGAGATCCTTACAGTCCTCTTCATAAGTACAAGAATACACCACTAGGAGACATGAAGTTATCTCCTGCACAGCTTCTTATGAGTTGTACATTGAAAGCCAGACTACCAACAATGAATAACAGTCATGACAGCACAATAATGTTCAGAAAAGCCTGAAAGACAGACGGAGTAAGCAAACGTTCTACTATGAGTGTGGAGAAAGAGAAAGAAAAAATGTCATATGCTGGTTCTTACCAATAGGCAGAGCCCTGACTTATGTACTTTTGATCAAACACTGAAGAAAATAGATAAATAAGAGTTTTAATATGATCAATCAGTGAGGGTTCATCCGTGCAGAGGAGCAGTGCCAAAGCACAAGTTACCCACTTAAAATAGCTCTGTAAGTAACTTGTTTCAAAAATGTTTCAAACAGAAATGGTACTAGAGAGGCAAACGTTACATGCTGCAATTTTAAAGGCAGGATAAGTGATTTTGGAGATGGTAGCAATAGCAAGTTAACTTTGAAAGCATAAGATCCCAGCCTCCCTGCAAATCACTCTCCAAAGCCAGGTCTTTTCCAAAACACATGAGCATGAACAGCAGTCCAGAAGGCTAACCAGCGACACGATGAGAGACAGCGTTGGTGGAGGACTGAATGAAACTGACTGAATGCCAGATTACTTCATGTCTCATTCACTGTTGAGAAAACATTACATTACAAAGCACATAATATTACAAAAATGACCCCTTCTGTTCTCGCTATCTGAATGTGAAGAGACTTTTAACCAGCATAAAAATGTTTTTGAACAAAATCACCTACAATGCCTTTAATGCTGGTCTTCTTTCTACTGTACTTCCTCTTTCACCTTCAGTCTCGCGGTTATATATTGACTCATGACAGATGTAGCCTATATGTTGTTTTTTTTTTTTCTGAGAAAAGGGTCACTGTCCTCAGATTTATAAAAAAAAAAAAAAAAAAAAAAAAAAAAAAAACAATTTAAGTGTGAACAATTAGCAACCGGACTAGTCCAAATCTGTATTTTATTCACCATCAAGTTGTTCCAAATGTGCATGTTCATTTTCTTTCTTTCTATTGCAAAGAATGTACATAGTCTGCTTTTTAAGTGTGTGATCTGTGAAAATAACAATAAAACATTTAAAACCTTTTGCAAGAATTGAACATATTTCTGAGCAGAGTAAAAAAGGATTGCAATTCTTTTTTTTCTTTCTTTTATGTTTTTTTCGTCAAAAGAACAAAAATAATAATTATTTGAACTGTTATGGAGACATTTTTTTAAGAGGAACCCAAAACAGGATTGTTAAATTGTATGATTCCCAAAATTTCATTAAATTCATGATTCAAGTTCACTAGTTTCTGCTGCTTCCATTAAATAAATTAAATTATATTAATGAGCTATCAAAAGATTGTTTCATTTTCTTTGTTCTTTAAACATGCCAGGATATAATTTATTCTCATAATGCCAATTCTGAATTTATCAATTTGATAATGTGATTCATGGCAACATTTTTGTAAAACATGAGCTATCAATGATATTAATGAGCTATCAAAAGATTGTTTCATTTTCCTTGTTCTTTAAACATGCCAGGATATAATTTATTCTCATAATGCCAATTCTGAATTTATCAATTTGATAATGTGATTCATGGCAACATTTTTGTAAAACATGTATGTTAGTCATTGTGACATTTTATGAAAGCATGTTACAATATTCTCAACACTACCAAACGATTTTCTATAACACCTGAGGTATGTATTTAATCTGTCATTATGTTCCTAAAGATCTGACTGCGGGTTTCAGGAAGTCTTGAGACTTTAACACTTTCTGTGTCTTCAACCGTCTGTCATCATTCAGTCAGTATGGAGCTCAGTCAACTTCCTCTTCTGCTCTGTGAGTATTATTTTATCTGAATATGGTTAAATGGATGATAATTGTTTTTATATTTCTGTAAATGATGAAGAGAAGTAGATTTGTCTTTCTACTCTCAAGAGATTCAAATCCACAATAAACTGTATAAGTAAACAATGAACTTTAGAGAGCAAGTGTGCAGTGATGTTTGTGAAAGAGAAATGTTCTGTTGCGTTAACTGTAGGTCTAGGTCTGTTTTTCAGTCATTCAGTTTTGAGATTTGTAATGGTATTTGCCAAATCAGTTCTGGAGTTTTGTTTTGCACATTGCCTGTTGACTTATATATTCAGTATTTTACATTTAGTAAGAAATATTTCACTTTTAATTCCCCCCAAAAAGTTCAAGATCTATAACATATCATAATGTTTATGTTTATAAATATATTTACAATATATATGCAACACTTCACAAAACAAACTAGGGCATGAAACACTTTAGCATGAAAATGGTGTTTGACACCATTCTCTGTGAATCTAAAATACACTAACGATTTATCTTTGAGGATCAAATCTTCTGCTGAAACACTTTCACAACTAATGCTACTAATGATTTTATATTTACAGATGTTACCACACCAGCTCTGATTGTGCTGCCACAGAGTTCATTGTTTACTGGAGACTCAGTTACTCTGAGATGTGAGGTGGATCGTTCATGGGATGGATGGGAGTTTCTCTGGAGTAGAAACTCAAACACTGAATCTACTGAAGCTTCAACTAAAACAATTGATTCAGTGAAAGTCTCTGATGGAGGAGAGTACAGGTGCAGAGCACGAAGAGGAAGAAATTATACAAATTACAGTGAACCAGTAACAGTGACAATATACGGCAAGTATTTTTGATCACATAATGAGCTGCTCTGAGAACACAATGAAAATGATTCAAAAGACACTGAATCAATGACTATAACAGCTACAGAGAACAACACTTCAGTCTAACCTGATTTAGCATGTGTGATTTTCAATATAGTAACTGTTCATAGACTAAAACCAGCATATATTATTTTATTTACATATGTTTCAAATCACATTATTTCCTTTGTGAATTGTTATTATTTAACAGAAAGACCAAAAGCCAAAGTGAGCATTAAACCTGATCATCATGTATTCAGAGGAGAGACAGTCACTCTCAGATGTGACATTGATGGTGAAGGAGTCACTAGCTGGCAGTACAGCTGGTATAAAGATGATTCAAACAGTGTTTTCAGTGAACTACAGGAACACACGTTCAGTCCTGTTACTGAGTCTGACACAGGTAAATACTCCTGTTATGGAGCAGAGAGAGGAGGATCACGAACATCAAACATCAGTGATACAGTTACACTGACAGTATCAGGTGAGTTTGATCATCTCTTCCTATAAACACACACACACACACACACACACACACAAGTTATTAATGTTCACATGTAATCAATTAGTGATTTCTCTATTTCAGACAGACTCCATGCAGTTTTAAGTGTTTCTCCACAGAAGTGGTTGACAGAAGGAGATTCAGTGACTCTGATCTGTGAGGTTTATGGCTCCTCTACAGACTGGATTTTCAGCTGGTACACTCTAAATGCTTCATCAGGTAAGATATAATGTGCTTCATGTGGTAACTTTGGATTAAAGGAATAGTTCAGCCAAAAAAATTAAACTTTTGGCATGCTGTTCCACACCTTTATGATTTTTTTCTCCCTCTGTTGAACAAAAAATAGTTTGAAGAATGTCTGTATAACAGTTGTAGACACTGACTTCCATAGTATTTTTCCCCCATACTATAAGTCAGTGGCTACCAGGAACTGTTTGGGCAGAAATTGAGGGTGACTTAATAATGACAGAACTATCCCTTTAACAAATTTTATTCAAGTCAAAATGATTATTTATCAAACAGCATTGCTCTGATATTGCTACGGTGTTCACAAATCCCTGGGTCAGCCTGCAGTATGAATGACTTACCAATCCCACTAAAGAAGGCTTGAAGGCCAATCGACATCAAAACCATAAGAAGCCTATGCATAAAATGAATCTGTTCTTGTGCTCATTCAAAGATGATCATTTACTGCTTGGAAGGAGCAAGAACACCTAAGTGTCTAAAATGAGCAAATAAGTCTACCATCTCTACCTGAATGCTGTCGATCTGAATGTACAAAGCAAACTATTTGCTAAAATTGCTGAGCTGCAGACAAAGTATAGACATAACACTAAAGTTTAAAAATGTCTATATATCCGAATGTTTATTGTATGGTTTATAAAAAAAAAAAAAAAAAAAAAAAAAAAAAACATTACTGAGATTAAAAATATTAAACTACCTGAATACATCAGTTTACAGTGAAAGTCATTCATAAGGAGCATACAGAAATTAAGTCCCTTAGTAAAAATCTTCACCTTCTCACTTTATATAGAAAGCAGCATTCATTATCAGATGCTCTCGGACAGCAGCAGAGGAGCTGGAGGAAACTACACTGTCAGTTCTGCTGCTCTAAAACACACAGGAGTTTATGTGTGCAGAGCAGAGAGAGGAGAACCAGCATATAACACAACCTACAGCAACACACAGCCAGTATGGGTCACTGGTGAGTTCAGACACTTAAATGATTGGTTCATATTTATTTAAAAAATCTCAAACATTTCTACATGCTTAAATCGAATTGTCTTCTCAGGTGTTTCTCCTCGAGTCTCTCTGATCATCAGTCCCAGCAGAACTCAACACTTCACATCTGTCTCTCTCTCTCTGAGCTGTGAGGACCAGAGTAACTCTGATAGATGGAGAGTGAGAAGATACACAGAGAGTGAACAGCTGGTAGATTGTTCATCATCAGAGTGGGGATCACAAACATGTACAATCAACTCCACTATCACATCAGACAATGGAGTGTACTGGTGTCAGTCTCAATCTGGAGAGAAATATGATCCTGTTAATATCACTGTACACTGTGAGTCTGATTTTATTAATTTCACTGGTAGTTTACAATCAAAGCATAAAGCAGGTTGATTAAACGTATGCAGGACGCATCAGTGGGGCAAGCGGCAAAAAGAATAGTTTTGTCAAAATATATAAACTTTTTTTATTACTATTTATTTCATATAATTTTACCATTTTGCCAATGTGGCAAAGCGGAGAGCGGACAAGACAGAAGGTTATAGTCTAGGTGGAACCTGCCCCCAAAAAACACCAACTACGCCACCCTGGGAGTCTCACGCAGATAATGATTTTATTTATTTCCTAATTGCAATGTTACTAATCACTTACAATACAATACAATTCAGCAAGGGACTATGTTCGATTTTTAAAAAGAAACAAACTTTATTTCAATAAGTTTTAAAACAAATTCTAGAACACATTCATACTTTAGGGCCGGGAACAAATTGTAATTACTGCCAGTGGAGGAGAAGGAAGCCACAAAGGCAAAGAGGAATCCCAGGAAAAGGTCACCCACGTGAACACACAAACACTAAAAAACAAACACACACCAGTGAACACAGCAAGAAAACGGGTAGACAACACGGCACGTAGGAAGGGGACCCCACCACCCGGACACGCCCTTATGAAACAAAAATATAATTGCAGTATATTGGAAAATATCATGAAATATATTAGGCATATATTCTTATATTTATTTTTTCCAATATATTGCAATATATTGAAAGCGGCAATCATTTGTATATTTTGCTAAATATTGTATAATATATGTATAATCAATATATTATTAACTGTATTGAAATAAATAATATATTAGAAAATAAAAATAATATATTACAATGTATCAGAATATATTTTAAGAAATATATTGGTAAATATATTTTCCTTTTGTAAGGGACCAACACCACCTTCAGCTCTCAGCAACTAAAACAGGGACACAAACACACAATCAATGGGTATTCACTCAACAAAAAGAAAAGCTATATAAATTGAATGAAGAGAGCAAATATGTATAGACACACACCTAAATTGTAAGATGCACTTTGTCAATCCAAGAAAAACAACAAAATACTAAATATGATTAAAGTACAATAAGACTGAAACCAAAGAAAATTCTGAAAAATTAATTCAGTAATAAGAAATAATTAAACAAAATATAAATACACCTTTAACTATGTTAACAAAAAGAAAACCTGATTAAATAAACAAGTCACTGATGAAAAACAACCATAAATGCAAATTTTAGCTAAACTGAGAGCTAACTAACAAAAAGGAAAATAAACAACTAAAATCAGCCAAATTATAACTGCAAAGAGCCAACCCCCTTCTACTAAATTACATTCAAACCATTTAAAATACTGGCCCACACAAAACAGGAGGCTCACACATTTGACCGTATGGCAGTGGTTATCCAGTGGCCATGAAGGCAAAAACGGGCGTGCAGAGATCGAATAAAGTTACTGATAAAATGTTCAAAACATGCATGTGAGACAAAACAGCAGTCCAGGAAAAACAGCAGCTAGTAAATGAATGCTCTGCGGCTGAAGAAAATCTCCAGTTAAACCAGCCCAGTTCCTGTTATTTATAAAAACGTGAAGTGGTTAACCCCAAATAAAACAAATCAATCCCACACCACGTAGCCTACATACCAATCAAGCAGCATGTGTCAAAAAAAAGGAGGCCGCTCAAAGGATACAAACAACACAGATAGCGATCGGTAACTAACAGCAGGGACAAACGTAAGCAAAGGAGGTGAAGAGGGAGAGGGTCCTTCTGCTGCCCTGGTAGAAAGAGGCACAACCGGGGTTTGCCCAGTAGGCAGGAGCTGCAACCGAGGGGTGGTTTGGGTAACAGACACTTGAGAGGGGGTTACCAAAGGAGACTCCTGCCTAAAAACCAACAGATCATCCCCTGAGAACTTGTCCTCCGACTGTGGTGGGTCAACAAGAGGTGCACAAGGGAAGGCAGCCTCTCTTAAAGGATGAGCTCTAACTACAATCTTTAACAGTGTATGGTTGACCTGCCTGGCTTTAGTCGGTTCGTCCACTGGTGCAACTGCATACATGGACCCTCCTTCTCTGGGCACTTTGAGGACTCTATACTGTACAGGACCGTAAAGGTCACGGAGCTTATGACGCCCCCGTGCAGTAAAATCACAAACCCACACTAGCTGGCACAATCTGAGTCAAACTGACTTTTTACCCTGTTCGCGCTTCTCATGGATGATTGTGCTCTGGAGGGTGTTATTGATGTTTTCCAGACTGTCTGTAATGTCCTTTCTTACTTGCAGCACTTGGTCTTTATCCCTTAGGCTTGTGTTGTACCATCTACCCAGGCTTTTGACAGGTTGCTCAGACACTGTTGGTATTGGGTCATCACCAATGCAGAACCTCACATCTTTAAGCTGTCCCTTAACTATTGAGATGCTTCGTGACTTGTTCGGTTTCATTTTCATCCGGGCCCACTTTATGGTCTCCTGTAGTTTACCGAGTAGTTGTCTGGTACATGCTGCGGTAGTGGTCAGGGTGGTCATGTCATCCATATATGCTCGGATAGGTGGAAGGCGGATCCCGTTCTTAGTTCGCTTCCCTCCCACGACCCGTCTTGAGGCCCTGATGATAACCTCCATGGCCATAGTAAAGGCCAGGGGTGAGATTAATATAAATATAATACATAATATAAGACATATAAAGCGTGAAGAGTAGCGGCCCTAGTACTGAGCCTTGAGGTACTCCATACTGCACTTGTGATCGATATGATACATCTTCATTCACTGCTACGAACTGATGGCGGTCATATAAGTACGATTTAAACCATGCTAATACACTTCCATTAATGCCAACAAAGTGTTCAAGTCTATGCAAAAGAATGTTGTGGTTAATTGTGTCAAACGCAGCACTAAGATCCAATAAAACTAATAGATAAATACAACCACGATCAGATGATAAGAGCAGGTCATTTGTAACTCTAAGGAGAGCAGTCTCAGTACTATGATACGGTCTAAATCCTGACGGGAAATCCTCACATATACCATTTTTCTCTAAGAAGGAATATAATTGTGAGGATACCACCTTTTCTAGTATCTTGGACAGAAAAGGGAGATTCGGGATTGGTCTATAATTAACTAATTCTTTGGGGTCAAGTTTTTTTTTTTTTTTTTTTTTATGAAAGGCTTAATAACAGCCAGTTTGAAGTCAGAAGAGGAGCTATGACTTCTGGAAGCACCTCTTTTAGGAGCTTAGATGGTATGGGGTCTAACACACATGTTGTTGGTTTAGATGATTTAAAAAGTTTATACAATTCTTCCTCTCCTATAGTAGAGAATGAGTGGAACTGTTCCTCAGGGGGTCTATAGTGCACTGGCTGATGCGATACTGTAGCTGACGGCTGAATGGTTAAAATTTTATCTCTAATAGTATCGATTTTAGAAATCAAGTAGTTCATAAAGTCATTACTGCTGTGATGTTGGGAAATGTCAACACTTGTTGAGGCTTTATTTTTCGTTAGTTTCATTGTCATACTGGTTTCCTTAACCTTCCTTAAGCGTAAAGGAGCAACTGAGGTTTTGGAAATGCTAAGGAATTTGGATACATCAGGAAGATAACTTAAAAAGCAGTATTTTGTGGTAGAAGTGATGGTTCTTCCATACTTGTAATAAGAAGTAGGATTTACAATTATGGCTATATGAAGTTTGCACAAAACTAAATAATGATCTGAGATATCATCACTTGGCTGCATAATTTCAACACTATTGACATCAATTCTATGTGACAGTATTAAATCTAGACTATGATTTCGACAATGAGTAGGTCCTGAAACATGTTGTCTAACCCCAATAGAGTTCAGAATGTCTATAAATGCTGATCCCAATGCATCTTTCATTATCAACATGGATAATAAAATCACCAACTATTAAAGCTTTATCTGCAGACAGAACTAACTTGGATAGCCAGTACGAACATAACAGGGGATTTATCATTGACATTTGTTTCTCTGGATAATGTTAATGTAGCACCATTACTTAAAACGAGTTATACTTGAAGCCTGCCCTCTGAGAAATCCTGAAAACATTGTTATAAATTGAAGCAACACCTCCCCCTTTGCTTTTTAGACGTGGCTCATGTTTATAACAGTAATCTTGGGGGGTGGACTCGTTTAGAATAATGTAATCATCAGGTTTTAGCCAGGTTTCTGTCAAACGGAGCACATCTAGATTATGATGAGTGATCATATTATTTACAAAATGTATCCGTAATGCATCTGTTTTTTTATTTGTTGAACCTCAATTAAATTGCTAATCTTAACTTGGTTTGGACGTTTTTCTTTTTCTAGTTTAGGGAACAGACAGAGTCTCTATAGTGTGATATCTAGGTGAAAGAGTATCAGCAGTTGTGAGATGAGGCAGAGCCACGACAGCATTCTGAACTGCTTCAGGTCCCTGGAGGACCTGCTGCAAAGGTTTGGGGAGTGCTGTACCAGGAAGCATAGCTTCCATATTTCCTCGGACAGGGGGGTACTGACAGGATAGAGCATCCGCATTCTTGTTACTTCTACCTGCACGATACTTTACCTCAAAATCAAATGATACAAGCTGGACTGCCCAGCATTGCTCAGTTGCACCAAGTTTAGCTGATTACAAGTGGCTAAGCAGATTATTATCAGTAAAGACCACACATTTATGGCCCAGCAGATACTCCCAAAATTTCTCCGTCATGGCCCACTTAAGTGCCACAAACACCAGTTTCATAGAATTTTAGTTTACCATGTTGTGCTCAGTGGGCCTCAAACCCTGCAAGCATAGGCTATGGGCCTAACCTTACCATGTAGCTCTTGTGATAACATGGCACCCAGGCCACCATGACTGTCCAAAATGAAAGGGAGAGAAAAATCAGCATACGCAAGCACTGGGGTACTTGTGAGCCTGGCTTTCAGTGGTTCAAAGCTGCTATGGCACTCCTCTGTCCAGTTTTCAATTACAGCTTGCTCAGCCTTTCTCTTAGACTTGGTGGACTTGCACACGAAGGGTGTGCAAAACGCAGTCTTGGGCCGATCTACCTCAGTAACTGGGACCTGGTTATACCCACTGGCCAGGTCCAAGATGGAAAACCTGCCTATAGTTAAGACACATACTCCATCCTTCTTAACAAGGACAATCGTTCTGGCATAAGGACTCCTACTCTTCCTGATTACCTGTGCCTCAAGAAGTTGGTGAATGTGCTTTTTTACCACCTCATACTCAGATGCAGGAATGCGCCGGTAGCGTTGTCTGACAGGAATATTGTCTAAGAGAGGGATGTCATGGGTAATCAGGTTGGTGCAACCAAGATCTCCATCATGAGCAGAAAAGACCGTTGTATCTCCTAAGAAGGGACTTTAACAGACCCTGTTCCTCAGCAGACAATGACGACAAGTCCATGGCATCTATCTGATCCTCCACCATGGGAGCAGCAATCTGAGATGCCACTGTAACCACGTCTGAAGACACCTCTGTAACTCCTGTAGGCAGGCTAACAACACAAACCTCATCCAATGTACATACAACAGTATGTGGATAAAGCACCACATCAATGGTACCCACATTCACAACTGGAATGTAGGTGGTACCCTTTAACACCCAAACCAAGGCAGGAGATGCAAGAAGTCCAGCTGGTAGGCCAAACAACACTGTATTCTCAGAGTATTGCGCTGAACATGTGGTAGTGACCATTTTCTTCACACCTCCAGGAATCATACAAGCCTTCCTGCCTCACACTCTTACATTAGCAGCTGCATCATCAAGGGAATGAGTGCTGGCCTGCTGGCACCTTTGCAATGCCTTCACAACAGATTCTGGACTGTTGGGGACCACAGGTAAGTCAAACATGGCCAAGCCATGCCGACTGAAAAGCGCTCTATAGCATCGGCGAATCACGTTCATTCCCAAAATACCAGGGACCTGAGAATACACACCACCAGGGGGATCCTTAACTACCAGCAACCCACACCGCTGCAATAATTTACCACAAAGCTCAATGTCAAGCTCCAAGTAGCAAAGATAGGGAATGGCCAACCCATTGGCTGCCCTAAGCTGCAGCCAGTGACAAGATTGGAGCCTCTCTTGACTCCATGGCTCGTATTTCTGAAGAAAGAAACTTTCTGGGATTGTGGAAACCATTGAACTGGTGTCTACCAGGCAAGGAACCTCAACCCCACCCATACACACATCTAAATGTGGGCAAGACGACATCAGCTTTCAAGTTTCCGCCGGATAATTAAAAGCAAATGAACCAGTATCTACCCCCTCCTAACTGTGGCTCTGAAATTCAGCGGGTGCTAGTTGTCAAACGCCAAAGCAGTGCGAGACGATCTGTTAAGAGGTGGAGGGGCATACGAATGAAAAGGTGCACAAGCAGAAACACGTTTCCCTTAGCTCTTCCTCGCAATATGGCCAGGCTGCTGGCACCGCCTACATTTTATGGGGCCATTATGAGATGAACGACCGCGCTATCTAGAACTCTACAAGCGGGCAATGCTTTGAGTAAACTCATTGAGCTGCCCTTGTTGCAGCTTTAGCATCTCTCGCATCTCACTCAGCTCAGACACTTGGGGTTAGTTAACAACCGACCAAGGATCACCCTGCATGCCAAACTGAAAACCAAGGGCCGATGAGACAGAGTGACTCTGGCCCGTAGCACCCCCTGGCAAACCCTCTCGCTCCCACAGGATCGCTACTGCCCTCACCTCTAGCAAAGTAGCGACTGCCTGTCTGCGCACACACTTCTTCAACTCACGATGGAGGGCACCATCAAGTATATGTTCAACAAATTGATCGCGTATTTGGTATGTCACTAGGAGCATGCTGCTTTATCAATGCCATAAGGCTCATTAGTGCAAGGGAGAACTCTCGCAAGGTTTCCCCCTCCTGTTGCAGACGGGAGAAAAATGCCTCCTGTAAGGCTACGTAGGACTCACAACAACCATGAAACTCCTGTAAAACAGCAATTATCTTAGCTGGGTCCTCACGTTCTGCACTTGGATGAAACCATTTCCTCGCCGGCTTCCCCTTCCAGGTGATCGAGCAAAAAAAAAAAAAAAAAAAAGCCTGGTCAGATTGACAAATGGCATGCCCTTATGCAAGCTTGCACTTCCTCAATTCATTCTGTTAACCCTATCCCTGATCTTCCCCTAAACATAGGACATTTTTGATCAAAGGGCAAAAACACAAGTCTCTCAGTAGTTGGGACTCTAGCTGCAGGTAGTGCAGTAGGTAACACATTAGGAGGTGCGGAACTAGGTCCAGGCACGGCCCCTGCCGGTTCATGCATGTTCCAGTTCTGATTTTCTTCCCTCAACTGCTCGACCAAGTCCCTCAACTCCTGTAAGTCCCCCTTCCATACTTATCCTGCCCAATAAAGGGAAACTTTAATGTTAAGAGACAGGAAGGCAGCTGCTGTTTTGCCTATGAACAGTATAAAAGAAAATTTTAAACACTCCTGCACACAAATCAAATTTGCACCCAGGACAGCCAAGGAGCAAAAAAAAAAAAAAATAATAAATAAATAAATAAAATTGAACACATCTCGGATTTAATTTGGAAACACCCTGCCAACTACACCAAATTGTGGCAGAGAGCTGACAAGACAGAAGGTTATATAGGTGGAACCTGCCCCAAAAACGCCAACTACACCACCCTGGGACTCTCACCCAGAAAATGACTTTATTTCCTAATAGCAGTGTTACTAATCACTTAAGGACAAACAGGTACGTATACAATTCTGCCAGAGACGAGGTTCAATTTTTAAAAAGAAACAAACTTTATTTCAATAAGTTTTAAAACAAATTCCAGAACACATTCATACTTTAGGGCGGGGAACAAATTGTAATTGCTGCTGAGGCTTACCAGTGGAGGATAAGGGAGCCACAGAGGCAAAGAGGAATCCCAGGAAAAGGTCACCTGTGTGAACACACAAACACTAAAAAACAAACACGCACCAGTGAACTCAGCAAGAAAACGGGGTAGACAACACAGCACGCAAGAGGGGAACCCCACCACCCAGACACCAACACCTTCGGCTCTCAGTAACTTAAACAGGGACACAAAAACACAATTAATGGACATTCACTCAAAAAAAATAAAAGCAATATAATTGAATGAAGAGAGCAAATGTATACACACACCTTAATTGTAAGATGCACTTTGTCAATCCAAGTGTTACGTCTCCTGATGGTATAGAGATACAAGGAAGACGTACATAAAATATAAACTAGTCTATAATTTTGGTCTCTGGGAAGTACTGGGAAAGAATGACACAAGGACAACTGACATGACAATAAGTGGTTCGCTTTAATTACAAATATATATATATACTTATATGAAAACACCAACCAACACCTTATTTACAACTATATACAAAGAAAGATAACACTAATTTGAACAGCTTCAGAGATAAGAAAATGAGCAGTGCAAAATAAACAAAAACAACAAAAAATTCCCTGACTAAATCTCCACCCTCTAACTAAAAACAAAAACCCCAAAATAAAGTATTCGGCATTCAACACGCCTCATACCTAAAGCTTCGCTAACTAACAAAACTTATAACAACAAATACTTCCCTTTCATTTATCTCTGGGCTGGTGAAGTTTGTCAGACAAGCTATTTTGTCAAACACAACAAGCAAACCACCACGACAAACTGGCCCTGCCAACAAACACTCCAAGCTCCTCCTCCTCTGTTCTTCATGGGTGTCTTTTATCTTGTTAAAGCGAAGTATTTAAGCCCAAATAGGGCAAATAAATCCCACACTATGTAGCCTACATACCAATCAAGCAGCGTGTGTGTCAATCCTGAAGGAGGTAGCTCTAAGGATACAAAGAGAACAGATAGTGATCAGTAACATTCGCTTTTGAATGCATTGCACAACGAGGTTGAGGACTGACCCACCAACCGGAGATCTATAAGCATTTAATGCATATTGAACAATGGCAGCTGATAAAAGTACAATAAGTGCAGAGACAGCAGAGCTGCCACTTTACCTGTACCGCAGCAGAAAAACACACCAAGCGAGCAAACAGTATGACACACTTCCATCACCAGCGAGCAAGACTGCATTCAGGAGCACTACCACCTGTATTTATGTGGGAGTGCCTGTGGCAGTGATTGGCCAAAAGAACGCCAAGTAATTATGGGTTACACTCATACTGCTACACCAAAATTGCATGTTTCCTCTGTTTCTGTAGCTGGTGTGATTCTGGAGAGTCCTGTTCATCCTGTGCCTGAAGGAGATACTCTGACTCTACGCTGTTTATATCAACATTCAACTCCATCAAACCTCAGAGCTGATTTCTATAAAGATGGATCACTCATCCAGAATCAAACTACAGAGATGATCATCTCTACTGTCTCAAAGTCACATGAGGGTTTCTACTACTGCAAACACTCAGAGAGAGGAGAGTCCCCCAAGAGCTGGATCTCAGTCAGAGGTGAAACTTTTTACTTTCTGCTCTCAGAGATTCAGATCCATAATAAATTGTATGAGTCAACAATGAACTTTAGAGAGCAAGTGTGCAGTGATGTTTGTGAAAGAGAAATTTTCTGTTGCGTTAACTGTAGTTTGCAGTCTGTTTTCCTATCATTCAGTTTTGAGATTTGTAATGGTATTTGCTGAATCAGTCCTGGAGTTTTGTTTTGCACATTGCCTGTTGACTTATATATTCAGTATTTTACATTTAGTAATAATGTATTTTTAGTCCATTTCTTGTATTTAGATGGTTAACTTTCAATTCCCTTAAAAAAAGGGAATCTACTTTGTCAAAATCTATAAAATATCATAATGTTTATGTTTCTACATATATTTATATATGCAGCACTCCACAAAACAAACTAGAGCATGAAACACTTTAGCATGAAAATAGTGTACGATACCATTCTCTGTGAATCTAAAATACACTAACGATTTATCTTTGAGGATGAAACCTTCTGCTGAAATACTTTCACAACTAATGCTACTAATGATTTGATATTTACAGATTTTGCGACACCAACTCTGATTGTGCTGCCACAGAGTTCATTGTTCACTGGAGACTCAGTTACTCTGAGATGTGAGGTGGATCAGTCATGGGATGGATTGGAGTTTATCTGGAATAAAAACTCAAACACTGAATCCACTGAAGCTTCAAATAAAACAATTGATTCAGTGAAAGTCTCTGATGGAGGAGAGTACAGGTGCAGAGCACGAAGAGGAGGATATTACACACATTACAGTGAACCAGTAACAGTTACAATATACGGCAAGTATTTTTGATCACATAATGATCTGCTCTGAGAACACAATGAAAATGATTCAAAAGACACTGAATCAATGACCATAACAGCTACAGAGAACAACACTTCAGTCTAACCTGATTTAGCATGTGTGTTATTCCATAGAATAACTGTTAATAGACTGAAACCAGCATATATTGTTTTATTTACATATTTATTATATTATCAGGTATTTTTTCTTTGTGAATTGTTATCATTTAACAGAAAGACCAAAACCAAAAGTGAGCATTAAACCTGCTCAACATGTATTCAGAGGAGAGATAGTCACTCTCAGATGTGACATTGATGGTGAAGGAGTCACTAGCTGGCAGTACAGCTGGTATAAAGATGATTCAAACAGTGTTTTCAGTGAACTACAGGAACACACATTCAGTCCTGTTACTGAGTCTGACACAGGTAAATACTCCTGTTATGGAGCAGAGAGAGGAGGATCACGAACATCAAACATCAGTGATACAGTTACACTGACAGTATTAGGTGAGTTTGATAATCTCCTCCTATTAACACACACAAGTTATAATTGTTAACATGTTATTAACTAGTGATTTCTCTATTTCAGACAGACTCCATGCAGTTTTAAGTGTTTCTCCACAGAAGTGGTTGACAGAAGGAGATTCAGTGACTCTGATCTGTGAGGTTTATGGCTCCTCTACAGGCTGGACATTCAGCTGGTTCACTCTAACTGCTTCATCAGGTAAGATATAATGTGCTTCAGGCGGTAACTTTGAATTAAATAAATAGGTAAAACATTTTTTTTTACATTTATTCACCCTTATGTTGTTCCAAAACTTTATAATTTTTTTTTTCTCCCTCTGTTGAACACTACCAAAAATAATTAGAAGAATGTCGGTAACCAAACAGTTGTAGACACTGACTTCCAAAGTATTTTTTCCCCCATACCATGGAAGTCAGTTATGGGGCGCCGTTTGTAACAGCAACATTTTGTAACATTTAGCTTCAAACAATGTATAAAAAACTGGTATGAATTTTTGACAGTCACTTTCTAGCACATTTACAACAATATTTGTAAACTTAGATATATTTTAAATAGTTAAATATAAATATTAAATGTTACACCTAAATGTTAAATGTTAAATCTAAATGTAAATGTAAAATCTAAATGTTAAATATAAATATTAAATCTTACACTTAAATGTTAAATGTTAAATTTAAATGTTAAATCAAACATAAAAAAGCTTAAACCTTTATTTGACCCTCTAACTTTAACACTCACTATTCTAATTCTGTTCTTTAAAAAAAAATCTAACTAACTTTCTAATCTTTTTGTATTCTATTTTCTTTTCATTAATTATGAAATTGTATGTGTGTGTGTGTGTGTGTGTGTGTGTGTGTATGGGCAAAGACCTCTAACACTAGCTTGCTCTATTCTTTTTTTATTCTATCTGTTTTCTTTATATTATATTATTTAAAATCCCATGCTATGTGTACTGTGTTAACCTAACTGAGACTTTTTATAGCACTTATATATCATTGCTCTTTTTGTTGTTTTTGATTGCTTCCTCTGTCCTCATCTGTATGTCGCTTTGGATAAAAGTGTTTGCTAAATGAATCAATGTAAATGTAAATGTAAACGTTAAATATAAATTTTAATTTAAATGTTAAATATTAATCCAAATCTAAATGTCAAATCGAAATGTTAAATATAAATATGAATGTTAAATATAAATGTTAAATATAAATATAAATGTTGAATCTAAATGTTTCGGGTGAAACTAAATATTTAGCTAATATGCTAATTCAAAATGCCGGAAGTGCCAGAATGAAAGCTCGATGAGGTCAGTATGTGTCCACCGTGTCAAATAAGTAACAAATAAAAACCATCTCATCCGAGGAAATTGACTCTTGGACATGGATTATCGTGATAATGACTACCTAAAATATTAAACATGTTTGGAGAAACTGCATTTGAAGAGTAGGCTAGTGTGATATAAATGTTAGATTTAACATTTATATTTTATATTTAGATTTAGATTTAACATTTAGATTTAGATTTAACATTTTGATGTAGATTTAACATTTAGATTTAACATTTAGACTTAGATTTAAAATTTAGATTTAGCATTTAGATTTAACATTTAACATTTAGGTTTAAGATTTAATATTTATATTTAACTATTTAAGATATCTTTCAAAGTTGTTGTAAATGTCCTAAAAAAGTGACAGTCAAAAATTCATACTGTTTTTTTTTTTACATTGTTTGAAACTAAATGTGACAAAAATGTTGCTGTTATTTTCAGCATGAGCCGCTTTACAAATGGCGCTCCATAGTCAGTGGCTAACAGAAACTGTTAGGGCAGAACTTGAGGGTGATTAAATGATGACAGAACTACTTTAACTTTATCAGATTTTATACAAGTCAAAATGATTATTTAATATGACTAAGTCAAGCTTATCTAGCTACATCCTAAACCCAATCTTGTTTACGTGGACCAGTGTTACTGTAAAGTTGAATGCGATGCTCAAACTAAAGCAGCATTGCTCTGATATTGCTACGGTGTTCACAAATCCCTGGGAAGTCAGACTGTAGTATTAATGGCTTACAAATCCCACTAAAGAAGACTTGAAGGCCAACGGACATCAAAACCATAAGTAGCCTATGCATAAAATGAAACTGTTCTTGTAAATATGAAGATGCATTCCTGTAGCTCTGATTTTAAATGTACATTTTGGCAGCCCCTGAAATGGGTCAGATTGACATTAACTAAGCTTTTGAATAAATACACTATAATGCTCATTCAAAGATGATCATTTACAGCTTAGAAGGAGCAAGAACACCTAAGTGTCTAAAATGAGTTCATACGAGTGAATAAGTCTACCATCTCTACCTTAATGCTGTCGATCTGAATGTACAAAGCAAATTATTTGCTAAAATTGCTGAGCTGCAGACAAAGTAGACATAACACTAAAGTTTAAAAATGTCTATGTATCCAAATATTTTTTTTGTATGGTATATATATATATATATATATATATATATATATATATATATATTAGATTACTGAGATTAAAAGTATTAAAACAATCTGAAAACATCAGTTTGCAGTGAAAGTCATTCAAAAGGATCATACAGAAATTAATTCCCTTGAAGAACATCTTCACATTCTCACTTTAAACAGAAAGCAGCAATCATTATCAGATGCTCTCAGACAGCAGCAGAGGAGCTGGAGGAAACTACACTGTCAGTTCTGCTGCTCTAAAACACACAGGAGTTTATGTGTGCAGAGCAGAGAGAGGAGAACCAGCATATAACACAACCTACAGCAACACACAGCCAGTATGGGTCACTGGTGAGTTCAGACACTTAAATTATTGGTTCATATTTATTTAAAAAAATCTCAAACATTTCTAAATGCTTAACTCTAATTGTCTTCTCAGGTGTTTCTCCTCCAGTCTCTCTGATCATCAGTCCCAGCAGAACTCAACACTTCACATCTGTCTCTCTCTCTCTGAGCTGTGAGGACCAGAGTAACTCTGATAGATGGAGAGTGAGAAGATACACAGAAAGTAAACAGCTGGAAGATTGTTCATCATCAGTGTGGGGATCACAGACAGGATCTACATGTACAATCAACTCCACCAACACATCAGACACTGGAGTGTACTGGTGTCAGTCTGAATCTGGAGAGAAATATCATCCTGTTAATATCACTGTACACTGTGAGTCTGTGTGAATTTATTAATTTCACTGGTAGTTTACAATCAAAGCATAAAACAGGTTGATTAAACACAAGCAGGACGCATCAGTGGGGCAGACGGCACAAAGAATAGTTTTTTTCAAAATATGTAAACACATTTTTTACTATATTTTTCATATAATTTTACTATTTTGCCAACATTGCATCTTTCCTCTGTTTCTGTAGATGGTGTGATTCTGGAGAGTCCTGTTCATCCTGTGACTGAAGGAGATACTCTGACTCTACACTGTTTATATCAACATTCAACTCCACCAAACCTCAGAGCTGATTTCTATAAAGATGGATCACTCATCCAGAATAAAACTACAGAGATGATCATCTCTACTGTCTCAAAGTCACATGAGGGTTTCTACTACTGCAAACACTCAGAGAGAGGAGAGTCACCCAAGAGCTGGATCTCAGTCAGAGGTGAAATAAATATTATATTATGTAAATGACCAAGTGAACTAATCTTCCTTAACTTTTTACTTTCTGCTCTTAGAGATTCTAATCCACAATAAATTGTTTGAGTAAACAATAAACTTTAGAGAGCAAGTGTGCAGTGATGGTTGTAAAAGAGAAATGTTCTGTTGCGTTAACTGTAGGTCAGTCTGTTTTCCTATCATTCAGTTTTGAGCTTTGTAATGTTATTTGCTGAATCAGTTCTGGAGTTTTGTTTGCACATTGCCTGTTGACTTACATATATATTCAGTATTTTACATTTAGTAAGAATGTATTTTTAGTTCATTTCTTGTCTTTAGATGGTTAAAAAGTTATCTGCTTTGTCAAAATCTATAAAATATCATAATGTTTATGTTTATACATATATTTATAAATGCAGTACTCCACAAAACGAACTAGAGAATGAAACACTTTAGCATGAAAATGGTGTTTGACACCATTCTCTGTGAATCTAAAATACACTAACGATTTATCTTTGAGGATCAAATCTTCTGATGAAACACTTTCACGACTCATGCTACCAATGATTTTATATTTACAGATGTTACCACACCAACTCTGATTGTGCTGCCACAGAGTTCATTGTTCACTGGAGACTCAGTTACTCTGAGATGTGAGGTGGATCAGTCATGGGATGGATGGGAGTTTCTCTGGAGTAAAAACTCAAACACTGAATCTACTGAAGCTTCAAATAAAACAGTCGATTCAGTGAAAGTCTCTGATGGAGGACAGTACAGGTGCAGAGCACGAAGAGGAGGATATTACACACATTACAGTGAACCAGTAACAGTTACAATATACGGCAAGTATTTTTGATCACATAATGAGCTGCTCTGAGAACACAATGAAAATGATTCAAAAGACATTGAATCAATGACCATAACAGCTACAGAGAACAACACTTCAGTCTAACCTGATTTAGCATGTGTGTTATTCCATAGAATAACTGTTAATAGACTGAAACCAGCATATATTGTTTTATTTACATATTTATTATATTATCAGGTAATTTTTCTTTGTGAATTGTTATCATTTAACAGAAAGACCAAAACCAAAAGTGAGCATTAAACCTGCTCATCATGTATTCAGAGGAGAGATAGTCACTCTCAGATGTGACATTGATGGTGAAGGAGTCACTAGCTGGCAGTACAGCTGGTATAAAGATGATTCAAACAGTGTTTTCAGTGAGCTACAGGAACACACATTCAGTCCTGTTACTGAGTCTGATGCAGGTAAATACTTCTGTTATGGAGCAGAGAGAGGAGGATCACGAACATCAAACATCAGTGATACAGTTACACTGACAGTATTAGGTGAGTTTGATAATCTCTTCCTATAAACACACACAAGTTATAATTGTTAACATGTTATTAACTAGTGATTTCTCTATTTCAGATAGACTCGAGGCAGTTTTAAGTGTTTCTCCACAGAAGTGGTTGACTGAAGGAGATCCAGTGACTCTGATCTGTGAGGTTTATGGCTCCTCTACAGGCTGGACATTCAGCTGGTTCACTCTAACTGCTTCATCAGGTAAGATATAATGTGCTTAATGGGATAACTTTCAATTAAATATATATATATTTTATTATTATTTATTTTATTTTTTTACATTTATTCACCCTCATGTTGTTCCAAACCATTAGAATTGTTTTCCCCCTCTGTTGAACACAAACTGAAATAATTAGAGGAATGTCGGTAACCAAATAGTTGTAGACACTGAATTCCATAGTATTTTTCCCCCCAATACTATGGAACTCAGTGGCTACCAGCAACTGTTTGGGCAGAACTTGAGGGTGACTAGATGATGACAGAACTATCCCTTTAAAAGATTTTATTCAAGTCAAAATGATTATTTAATATGACTAAGTCAAGCTTATCTAGCTACATCCCAAACCCAAACTTGTTTACGTGGACCAGTGTTACTGTAAAGTTAAATGCGATGCTCAAACAAAAGCAGCATTGCTCTGATATCGCTACGGTGTTCACAAATCCCTGGGAAGTCAGACTGTAGTATGAATGGCTTACCAATCCCACTAAAGAAGGCTTGAAGGCAAATCCAGTGGACATCAAAACCATAAGTAGCCTATGCATAAAAGGAAACTGTTCTTGTAAATATTAAAATGCATTACTGTAGCTTTGATTTAAAAAAAATAATAAGATTTGCAGCCCCTGAAATGGGTCAGACTGACATTACTAAGCATTTGAAGTTAATACACTATAGTGCTCATTCAAAGATGATCATTTACTGCTTGGAAGGAGCAAGAACACCTAAGTGTCTAAAATGAGTTCATACGAGTGAATAAGTCTACCATCTCTACCTTAATGCTGTTGATCTGAATGTACAAAGCAAGCAATTTGCTAAAATTAATGAACTGCAGACAAAGTAGACATAACACTAAAGTTTAAAAATCTCTGAAAGAATTGAAACAATCTGAAAACATCAGTTTGCAGTGAAAGTGATTCAAAAGGAGCATACATAAATTAAGTCCCTTAGTGAACATGTTCACATTCTCACTTTATACAGAAAGCAGCAATCATTATCAGATGCTCTCAGACAGCAGCAGAGGAGCTGGAGGAAACTACACTGTCAGTTCTGCGGCTCTAAAACACACAGGAGTTTATGTGTGCAGAGCAGAGAGAGGAGAACCAGCATATAACACAACCTACAGCAACACACAGCCAGTATGGGTCACTGGTGAGTTCAGACACTTAAATGATTGGTTCATATTTATTTTAAAAAATCTCAAACATTTCTAAATTCTTTTTTAAAATTGTCTTCTCAGGTGTTTCTCCTCCAGTCTTTCTGATCATCAGTCCCAGCAGAACTCAGCACTTCACATCTGTCTCTCTCTCTCTGAGCTGTGAGGACCAGAATAACTCTGATAGATGGAGAGTGAGAAGATACACAGAGAGTGGACAATGGGAAGATTGTTCATCATCAGTGTGGGGATCACAAACAGGATCTACATGTACAATCAACTCCACCAACACATCAGACACTGGAGTGTACTGGTGTCAGTCTCAATCTGAAGAGAAATATAATCCTGTTAATATCACTGTACACTGTGAGTCTGTGTGAATGTATTAATTTCACTGGTAGTTTACAATCTAAGCATAAAGCAGGTTAATTAAACACATGCAGGATGCATCAGTGGGGCAGGCGGCACAAATAAAATTTTGTCAAAATATATAAACTATTTTTTATTACTACATCTTTCATGTAATTTTACTATATTGCCAACATTGCATGTTTCCTCTGTTTCTGTAGCTGGTGTGACTCTGGAGAGTCCTGTTCATCCTGTGATTGAAGGAGAAACTCTGACTCTACGCTGTTTATATCAACATTCAACTCCAACAAACCTCAGAGCTGATTTCTATAAAGATGCATCACTCATCCAGAATAAAACTACAGAGATGATCATCTCTACTGTCTCAAAGTCACATGAGGGTTTCTACTACTGCAAACACTCAGAGAGAGGAGAGTCCCCCAAGAGCTGGATGTCAGTCAGAGGTGAAATAAATATTATATTATGTAAATGACCAAGTGAACTAATCTTCCTTAACTTTTTACTTTCTGCTCTTAGAGATTCTAATCCACAATAAATTGTATGAGTAAACAATGAACTTTAGAGAGCAATTGTGCAGTGATGTTTGTGAAAGAAATGTTCTGTTGCGTTAACTGTAGGTCAGTCTGTTTTCCCATCATTCGGTTTTGAGCTTTGTATTGGTATTTGCTGAATCAGTTCTGGAGTTTTGTTTTCCACGTTGCCTGTTGACATCTCTTTAGATGGTTAACTTTTAGTTCTGGCCTTGCTGCAGCTGATCATAGCTCTGTGTAGCTGTTTTCTCTCTAAAATCTGTATCTTACTATCACTCTCTCTTGTTTAAAATGATAAAATATAACTTAATTCACACCATATTTCTGATATTATCAATCAATCTCATCAGATTTTGATCGTTTACTTTTATTTTATATCCATGAGTGCAGTGCACCTGCGTTGCGTTACCACTCGTTAGCTTGTCATTAGTGTTTTCATTCGAACCTATTGCTGTTTTCTTTTATCCTCTCCTCTCTTTCGCTCCAGTTTTTCACAAGTTCTTTAAACAACTGTGGTAAGAATATTTCATCAAGCAAGGTGAGTAATGGCTTCTCCTGCTATTGTTATTTGCACCTCTTGCCACATGTACAGTTTATCGATCTCTGTCGCAGATGAGGGATTCACATGTGATAAATGCAGGGAAATAGTTGGGTTGACAGAGAAGATTTCAGAATAGGAGACACATATCCAAACTTTAATTGAGGACAGTAAGAATGTTAGGGCTTTAGATACGGCTTTGGATGTGTCTAGCTCAGGGATTCCTGTACCTTGTTCGGTTCCAACAACAGAGCCCCTGCAGCAGGGCAACTGGGTGACAGTGAGGCAGCACAGTCGTGGGTCAAAACACCAATCTTCTGTTCCGATCAAAACATTAAACAGGTTCTCACCACTTAGTGACGGACCCACTGAGAAACCTGATGAAAGTGCTCTAGTTATTGGCGATTCTATTGTACGGAACGTGAATATAGACCCCAGCCACCATAGTAAAATGTTTACCGGGAGCCAGAGCGCCTGACATCTTGGCAAATGTAATTTTATAATACCTAGAATATCAAAATCAACTGCGGGCTGCAGATCCTTTTCCGATTTGGTGCCTAAACTCTGGAATAACCTACCTAACATTGTTCGGGAGGCAGACACACTCTTGCAGTTTAAATCTAGATTAAAGACCTATATCTTTAACCTGGCTTACACATAACATACTAATATGCTTTTAATATCCAAATCCGTTAAAGGATTTTTAGACTGCATTAATTAGGTAAACCGGAACCGGGAACACTTCCCACCAGATGGAGTCTGTATCCAGATCAATGGGTCACTGCAGTCACCCGGATCCAGTATGTATCCAGACCAGATGGTGGATCAGCACCTAGAAAGGACCTCTACATCTCTGAAAGACAGCGGAGACAAGGACAACTAGAGCCCCAGATACAGATCCCCTGTAAAGACCTTGTCTCAGATGACCACCAGGACAAGACCACAGGAAACAGATTCTTCTGCACAATCTGACTTTGCTGCAGCCTGGAATTTAACTGCTGGTCTCGTCTGGTCAGAGGAGAACCCCCCCCCCCCCAACTGAGCCTGGTTTCTCCCAAGGTTTTTTTGTCCATTCTGTCACCAATGGAGTTTCGGTTCCTTGTCGCCATCACCTCTGGCTTGCTTAGTTGGGGTCACTTCATCTACAGCGATATTGTTGACTTGATTGCAAACAAATGCACAGAAACTATTTAAAGAGATGACATCACTGAATTCAATGATGAACTGCCTTTAACTGTCATTTTGCATTATTGACACAGTTTTCCTAATGAATGTTTTTCAGTTGCTTTGACGCAATGTATTTTGTTTAAAGCGCTATATAAATAAAGGTGACTTGACTTCCCTTAAAAAAGTTATCTGCTTTGTCAAAATCTATAAAATATCATAATGTTTGATTATACATATATTTATATATTCAGCACTTCACAAAACACACTAGAGCATGAAACACTTTAGCATTAAAATGGTGTTTGACACTATTCTCTGTGAATCTAAAATGCATTAACGATTTATCTTTGAGGGTGAAATCTTCTGCGGAAAAACTTTCACAACTAATGCTTCCAATTATTTTATAATTACAGATTTTACCACGCCAACTCTGATTGTGCTGCCACAGAGTTCATTGTTCACTGGAGACTCAGTTACTCTGAGATGTGAGGTGGATCATTCATGGGATGGATGGGAGTTTCTCTGGAGTAAAAACTCAAACACTGAATCTACTGAAGCTTCAACTAAAACAGTCGATTCAGTGAAAGTCTCTGATGGAGGAGAGTACAGGTGCAGAGCACGAAGAGGAAAATATTATACAGATTACAGTAAACCAGTAACAGTGACAATACACGGCAAGTATTTTTGATCACATAATAATCTGCTTTGAGAACACAATGAAAATGATAAAAAAAACACTGAATCTATGACCATAACAGCTACAGAGAACAACACTTCAGTCTATCCTGATTTAGTATGTGTGTTATTCCATAGATAAACTGTTCATAGATGTTACAGTAAACCGGGACAGGAGGCTGAAATAACAGATAACACAGTTTAATGAGGCACAAGCAGAGGAGCAGGTAGTGCAGGGTGAGGTATAGTTGATGGAGGTGAAGTAGATTAGATCCGTTGGAGAGGAGTTCTAGATGCTGGAGATAGTGGACACACACACACACGATGGAGACCTGGAGACACTAGAGATCACTGGAGAGAGGTAAGTAGAGAGATCGTTAGACCTTAGAGTAAGCATGCAGGTTAGACTTTGTTGCAAATTAGTCTGGACGCTGACTGGGTGCGTGTGTGTGGAATTTATGTGAGCTGGTGATTGCAGGTGGATGAGGAGCAGGTGGGTGTGATTAGTACTCAGGTGAGGGAGGCCACTGTGATTGGTTGGTGATGGAACTTGGCATGTCTAATACAGTACCCCTAGTGTAGAGGACCCCGGTGACGTGGTGGATGTCCTCTTCCTCATGGAGCCGGTCTTTTGGGGTGATTGGAGTGGAATGTGTAGTAGGTTCGGATCCAGGATGTCGTTGCATGACACCCAGGAGCATTCCTCTGGACCGTATCCTTCCCAGTCCACTAGGTACTCAAGTTGTCCGCCACGCCGCCGGGAGTCCAAGGTGTCATGAACTTCGTAGGCAGCTCCGTCATCAAGGAGGAGAGGAAGGGGGGCTTCGGCTACACCAGGCTCTGTGGAGGGAGAAACAGAAGGATGGTAAGGTTTGAGGAGTGAGACATGGAAATTGGGGTGAATATGGTACTCAGGTTGCAGGTGGTATTTGAAGGTGACCCGATTGATCTGCTTGGTGATGGTGAACAGGCCAAAGAATCTGTGACTAAGCTTGCGGCATAGTAGGCACAGGCAGATGTCTCGGGTTTACAGCCAGATGTTCGTCCAGGTTGGTATTCCGGGGCGTCAGAGCGGTGAAGGTCGGCTGTCATCCTGTGCCTATGTAGGATCCATTGCAGTTGGTGGTGGGCCGCATCCCAGACCCTCTAGGTCTCTTGGAACCAGTAGTCGTTCGATGGGACATCCGAGGGCTCACCTGACCATGGGAAGAGCGGTGGTTGGTAGCCGAGCACACACTGGAGTGAGTCCGGTGGTAGGTTGTCGTAGGGAGTTCTGTGCGTACTTGGCCCACCCTAGGAACTGGTTCCAAGAGTCCTGTTGGCCATGGCAGAAGGTATGGAGGAATCGGACGATCTCCTGATTCTTCCTCTCTGTCTGCGGTTAGACAAGGGATGGTAACCAGAGGACAGACTGATGGCCACACCTAGGAGTGAGTGGAAAGCTCTCCAAACCCGGGAGATGAACTGGGGATCTCTGTCGGAGACGATGTCTTCGGGAATGCCAAAGTATCTGAAGATGTGGTTGAACATTATCTCGGCCATTTCCATGACCGTGGGTAGACCTTTCAAGGGGAGAAGATGACATAATTTAGAGAACCGGTCAACTATAACAAGGACACAAGTGTTGTTGTCAGAGGGAGGCAGATCTGTGATGAAGTCCACCCCTAGGTGTGACCATGGATGGTTCGGGACGGGCAGAGGGTGGAGCTTGCCTGATGGTAAGTGGCGTGGACTCTTGGAGATGGCGCAGTCTTTACATCCGTGCATGTACCTTCTGATCTCCGATGCCATGTTGGGCCACCAGAAGCATTCTCTTAGCAGCAAGAGGGTTTCATTGACCACCGGGTGAGCAGTGCGCGGTGTCCTGGGGATGTATTGCCATCCTGGTGGACAACCCGGCGGAGTGTTGGTGGAGGGATCGGAGGAGGGTAGGGTCTCGGTTGACCAGATGAAAGGACTGATGATTACCTTCTCAGGAAGTATAGTTTCAGACTGGGACAGGGCTTCAGCCTTGATGTTTTTGGCCCCTGGGCGGTACGAGATGGAGAAGTTGAAGCGGGTGAAGAATAGCGCCCAGCGGGCCTGCCTTGGATTAAGCCTTTTGTCCATGCGTAGATACTCAAGGTTCTTATGGTCTGTGAGAACTTGGAAAGGGTGTTTGGCTCCCTCTAGCCAGTGCCTCCACTCTTCCAGAGCCAACTTGATGGCCAGTAGCTCTCGGTTGCCAATATCGTAATTGACCTCCGCCGGGTTGAGTTTGGAGGATGGCAGCTAGAACTCCCCTGCTGCTGGGACAGGACCACTCCCATTCACTGACAGACATTTCCCCTTGTTTTATATTATAAATAAGGTAAGTAGAGAGATCATTAGTCCTTAGAGTAAGCATGGAGGTTATACGTTGTTGCAAACGAGACCGGACGCCGACTGGGAGCTTGTGTGTGGTATTTATGAGAGCTGGTGATTGCAGGTGGATGAGGAACAGGTGGGAGTGATTAGTACTGAAGTGAGGGAGTGTGCTGTGATTGGTTGGTGATGGAACCTGGGGTGTCTGTTACAATAGACTAAAATCAGCATATATTATTTTATTTGCATATGTATTATATTATCAGGTAATTTTTCTTTGTGAATTGTTATTATTTAACAGAAAGACCAAAACCAAACGTGAGCATTAAACCTGCTCAACATGTATTCAGAGGAGAGATAGTTACACTTAGATGTGACATTGATGGTGAAGGAGTCACTAGCTGGCAGTACAGCTGGTATAAAGATGGTTCAGCTAATGCTTTCAGTGAACTACAGGAACACACATTCAGTCCTGTTACTGAGTCTGACACAGGTAAATACTCCTGTAATGGAGCAGAGAGAGGAGGATCACGAACATCAAACATCAGTGATACAGTTACACTGACAGTATTAGGTGAGTTTGATAATCTCCTCCTATTAACACACACAAGTTATAATTGTTAACATGTTATTAACTAGTGATTTCTCTATTTCAGACAGACTCCATGCAGTTTTAAGTGTTTCTCCACAGAAGTGGTTGACTGAAGGAGATCCAGTGACTCTGATCTGTGAGGTTTATGGCTCCTCTACAGACTGGACATTCAGCTGGTTCACTCTAACTGCTTCATCAGGTAAGATATAATGTGCTTCAGGTGGTAACTTTGAATGAAAGAAATAGTTCAATTATATATATATTATTTATTTTTATTTTTTTTACAATAATTCACCATCTTATTGTTCCAAATCTAGATATATATTTTTCTCCCTCTGTTGAACACAAACTAAAATAATTAGAAGAATGTTGTACAACCAAACAGTTGTAGACACTGACTTCCATAGTATCCCCCCCCCCCACCCCATACTATGGAAGTCAGTGGCTACCAGCAACAGTTTGGGCAGAACTTGAGGGTGAGTAAATGATGACAGAACTATCCCTTTAACAGATTTTATTCAAGTCAAAATTATTATTTAATATGTCTAAGTCAAGCTGATCTAACTACATCCCGAACCCAAACTTGTTTACGTGGACCAGTGTTACTGTCAAGCTGAATTCGATGATCAAACAAAAGCAGCAATGCTCTGATATTGCTACAGTGTTCCCAAATCCCTGGGAGGTCAGACTGTAGTATGAATGGCTTACCAATCCAACTAAAGAAGGCTTGAAGGTCAATGGACAAAGTTTACAAATTTCTATATATCCGAAAATTTATTGTATTGTTTATAAGAAAATAAATAAAAAAATAAAAAATAAAAAAACATTACTGAAATTAAAAGAATTGAAACCATCTGAATCCATCATTTTACAGTGAAAGTCATTCATAAGGAGCATACAGAAATTAATTCCCTTAGTGAACATCTTCACATTCTCACTTTAAACAGAAAGCAGCAATCATTATCAGATGCTCTCAGACAGCAGCAGAGGAGCTGGAGGAAACTACACTGTCAGTTCTGCTGCTCTAAAACACACAGGAGTTTATGTGTGCAGAGCCGAGAGAGGAAAACCAGCATATAAAACAACCTACAGCAACACACAGCCAGTATGGGTCACTGGTGAGTTCAGACACTTAAATTATTGGTTCATATTTATTAAAAAAAATATCAAAAATTTCTAAATGCTTAACTCTAATTGTCTTCTCAGGTGTTTCTCCTCGAGTCTCTCTGATCATCAGTCCCGGCAGAACTCAACACTTCACATCTCTCTGTCTCTCTCTGAGCTGTGAGGACCAGAGTAACTCTGATAGATGGAGAGTGAGAAGATACACAGAGAGTGGACAGCTGGAAGATTGTTCATCATTACACCAGGCTGCACAAACAGGATCTACCTGTACAATCAGTTCCACCAGCACATCAGACATTGGAGTGTACTGGTGTCAGTCTCAATCTGGAGAGAAATATCATCCTGTTAATATCACTGTACACTGTGAGTCTGTGTGAATTTATTAATTTCACTGGTAATTTCCAATCAAATCATAAAGCAGGTTGATTAAACACATGTAGGATGCATCAGTGGGGCAGGCAGCACAAAGAATAGTTTTGTCATAAAATAAATAAACTATTTTTTGTTACTATATTTTTCATATAATTTTAATATTTTGCCAACATTGCATGTTTCCTCTGTTTCTGTAGCTGGTGTGATTCTGGAGAGTCCTGTTCATCCTGTGATTGAAGGAGATACTCTGACTCTACGCTGTTTATATCAACATTCAACTCCATCAAACCCCAGAGCTGATTTCTATAAAGATGGATCACTCATCCAGAATCAAACTACAGAGATGATCATCTCTACTGTCTCAAAGTCACATGAGGGTTTCTACTACTGCAAACACTCAGAGAGAGGAGAGTCACCCAAGAGCTGGATGTCAGTCAGAGGTGAAATATCGTATTATGTAAATGATCAAGTGAACTAATCTTCCTTAAATTTTTACTCTCTGCTCTTAGAGATTAAATCCATAATAAATTGTATATGTAAACAATTAACTCTGTGTACTGAATATATATATATATATATATATATATATATATATATATATATATATATATATATATATATATATATTCAGTATTAAGAATGTATTTTTAGTAGCGATGCACCGAATCCAGATTTTTTGGGGTTCGGCCGAATACCGAATCCATTGTTTAAGATTCAGAAGAATCAGAAACTGAATCCTTATCGCATCCTTTTTCCATTAACACAGTAAAACACATTAATGAAGTAAACAACGTCCAACGTCCTCGGTGAGGCTCAGGTCAGCTACTTGGTCCCGGGTCCCCACCCATTTCTTCAGGAGGTTGATGTGGTAGAGTTGCTCTGCCTCCCGTCGTCCTCGGTCATTCCGTTCCCTCATTTGTCGGACGTGCTCAATGATGGTACGATGAGGGGCCGGCTGCTGCTCCCACGCTTCCCGGGCCACGTCCAAGAGGCCCTGAGGTTGACGGCCAAACAGGAGCTTGAAGGGGCTGAAGCCAGTTGAGGCCTGAGGAACTTTGCGGATCCCAAAGAGCACGTAGGGGATCATGAGGTCCCAATCCCGCTTGTCCTCCGCCGCTACACGTCTTAGCATTTGCTTGAGGGTCTGGTTAAATCTCTCTATGAGCCCATCGGTTTGGGGGAGACGGTGGTCCTCAACTGCTTCACCTGCAGCAGCCGGCAGAGGTCCGCCATTAGCCGGGACATGAAGGGGGTTCCCTGGTCAGTCAGGATCTCCGAGGGGGAGTTTGCGATGGTCTTCCGCAGGGGGACTGCTTCTGGGTACCGGGTGGCATTGTCGACGATGACCAGGATGTGCTCATGCCCTCGGGCAGACTTAGGCAACGGCCCCACTATGTCCATTCCAATCTGCTCGAAGGGCACCTCGATGATAGGCAGCGGGATGAGCGGGCTGGAGGGAGGAGTCCTGGGCGATGTGGCCTGACAGGTCGGGCAGGCTTGGCAGAACCGCTTTACTTCGCCCTCCAGGCCCGGCCAGTGGAAGCGGTCGCTGATGCGTTGAGCAGTGTTGGCTGTGGCGAGGTGTCCTGCCATGGGGTGGGAATGTGCCAGTTCTAGGATGGTCTCGGTCTTGGCTCGAGGCACGACTAGTAACTTTTTCTCCTCCCCCCTCCGCTGGGTGACACAATACAGCAGGCCATTCTCTACAACAAAATGTGGGAGAGGGTGGGGCCGGGGGAGGACGTCCTCTCCATCTATGACTCGCACCTGACTCCAACTGTGCTTGAGTCGGTTGTCCTCCCTCTGTTCCTTGGCAAAAGAGCCCCCTCCAGCGGTCTGTTGGTACACATCATAGAACAGATTAGTAGATTGGGAGGGGGCCTCACCTTCTCTCCCACTGTCGGAGGCGAGCAGGGCCGGTCCGCGGCGGGGTCCAGGCGGCCACCTCGGTCTTCGATGGTTCCCCTTGGGGCTTGCAGGCTGAGTAGTGGTGGAAGGCAGCTTCTCGAAGACAGGCCAATCCCTTCCAAGCAGTACGGCCACCGACAGGTCCTTCACCAGGCCTACCTCCACCGGCCAGGTGCCTTGGGGGGACGAAATGACCATCTCATGGGCCAGTACTTGGCGAGTGTCTCTGTGCACTGCACACAGGTAATCGGTAGGAAGTTTCTCCGGCCGCCTCGAGGGGCGCACAGCCGCGACTGGATGAGAGTGACCGCACTGCCTGAGTCCAACAGGGCCCGGAACCGTCTTCCATCCACCTTCACCTCTGCTTCGGGGGCTCCCACCGGTACTCGCTGGTGGATGATGAAGCCTGCCAGCAAGGCTCGCGGAGGCGATGGTGGATCTGCGCTTGGCATGGGCTCATCTCTAGGTGGGAACCATCGGCCTGTTGACTGGTCACGTGGTGCCTTCGAGCGGGCGTCGCTCCTGGACAACCCTCTGGGGGAATGACGGCAGCCGGTCCCCTGCCCCGCTGTGATGGACAGCATCCGCCAGCTCAATCACCTCCACTAGTTCCCGGACATTACTTGGGTTCCTCATGCCGACGGCCTGACGGTGGGCGCGATGTAGTGCGTGCAGGAGGCGATCGACCACCACTCGTTCCACTACCTGTGTTGGGGTGGGGTCTCCATCCAACAACCAGTGCTGGATGATGCGGCTGAGTTCCGCCGCCAGGGCACGGGCTGGCACCCGGGGCTTGTATTCCCATTCGTGGAACTGCTGGGTGGCGCATACAGGGGAGAGGCCCAGTCTCGCCAGGATCTCTCGCTTAACTTCAGCATAACTGTCGGCAGTCGTCAAGGGGAGCAAGAAGTAAGCCCTCTGTGCTTCACTGGTGAGGAGGGGTGCCAGCGCACGTGCCCACTCGTCCTCGGGCCATCCCTCCTGGTGGGCGGTGTTTTCGAATACTTGAAGGAAGGTCTCCACATCGTCATCGGCTGTCATCTTGGGTAACAGGCGGTTGGCTTGTGCCCGAGGCTCAGGTAGCGGAACGCCCTGGGCTGTGGCGGCCCGGACGGTGGCGAGTTCATCCTCCGTCCTGCCCAGGCAAGTGGCGAGGTGTTCCGCTATTTGCTGCTGGCGGATGCTCACTTCAGCGAGGCGTTGTAAGACGACCTCCATCGCGGGGACGCGCGCGCGCCGCCTTCCTTGGTGCTGGTGACACAAACAGGGAAAGAGGGGAAAAAAATTAGGAGTTGGGGCGGTGATCTTGTCGGTAATTCTTCACTGTTCTGCCTGCATTCTCCACCACTGTCAAGGGGTGAAGAATCACTCGACAAGGGGTGTGTGAAATCAAAAGCCTCGGAGGGTGGATTTATTGAATATTGTGGGGTGCCTGGTGAAATGTGCTGCTCCGCTTTCTGGTGGCCGGTGCTTCCCGTGTGCTCTCCGTGCTCTTCGGTGCCAGTAAAGGTGAAAGTGGGTGTCCTGACGTGCTGCAAATTGGGTGGGCTGTCGGTCACTCGCTGCTTTCTGTGAAGAAATGAGACAGGGATTAGACTAGCATTGCATTCGGTTCGAGACCGTCATTTGAGTGCAGTGTGTGCTCCTTAAGAGTGTGCAGGCTGATGGGGAGTAGCTGTGACCGATCAGCCGGTGACGAGGACGTGCAGGTGTTTTCTGTTGGTTGCCAGGGTGACGCTGATTCCTCTGGGAGTGCTCGTCACACCTTTCACATGAAATTAGAGTTTCCTTTAAAAAAAAAACCAAGATGCTCTGCATTAAGAAGTGACAGCCGGTTGCGAGTGTGGGAACGAATGTCCCCAGCAGTACTGAAAAGTCTTTCACTGGGCACAGATGTTGGTGGCACACAGAGGTTGATCTTTGCTGTTTTTGCTAGCAGTGGAAATCACTGCTGGTTTGTCTTCCCCCACTGAAGAGGATTCTCTCTAAGAGGAATCAAAGGCTCACCGAGAAAAACGCTTATCTCCACGTCAGTGCTCACTGTGACTGGCTCTATATTGCTACAGAATGGTCCTCATGTAAACACCATCACGTAATCAATGGCCGCGTGCCATAGACCAGCGTAGCGCAAGCCTAGGGTTCGGTTTGGTGGAAAAAAAATCTAAGGTTCGGCCGAAACCAAACCACGTAAAAAAAAAACCCCATTATTCGGCCGAATCCAAATCCTGGATTCGGTGCATCCCGTGCATCCATTTCTTGCCTTTAGATGGTTAACTTTAAATTCCCTTAAAAAAGTTATCTGCTTTGTCAAAATCTATAAAATATCATAATGTTTATGTTTATACATTTATTTATATATGCAGCGCTACACAAAACAAAATAGAGCATGAAACACTTTAGCATGAAAATGGTGTTTGACAACATTCTCTGTGAATCTAAAATGCCCTAATGATTTATCTTTGAGGATGAAATCTACCTACAGTACATGCTACCAATGATTTTATATTTACAGATTTTACCGCACCAACTCTGACTGTGCTGCCACAGAGTTCATTGTTCACTGGAGACTCATTTACTCTGAAATGTGAGGTGGATCAGTCATGGGATGGATGGGAGTTTCTATGGAGTAAAAACTCAAACACTGAATCTACTGAAGTTTCAAATAAAAAAATATATTCAGTGAAAGTCTCTGATGGAGGAGAGTACAGGTGCAGAGCACGAAGAGGAAGAAATTATACAAATTACAGTGAACCAGTAACAGTTACAATATATGGCAAGTATTTTTGATTAATGATCTGCTCTGAGAACACAATGAAAATGATTCAAAAGACACTGAATCAATGACCATAACAGCTACAGAGAACAACACTTCAGTCTAACCTGATTTAGCATGTGTGATTTTCAATATAGTAACTGTTCATAGACTAAAACTAGCATGTATTATTTTATTTATATATTAATTATATTATCAGGTAATTTTTCTTTGTGAATTGTTATCATTTAACAGAAAGACCAAAACCAAAAGTGAGCATTAAACCTGCTCAACATGTATTCAGAGGAGAGATAGTCACTCTCAGATGTGACATTGATGGTGAAGGAGTCACTAGCTGGCAGTACAGCTGGTATAAAGATGATTCAAACAGTGTTTTCAGTGAACTACAGGAACACACATTCAGTCCTGTTACTGAGTCTGATGCAGGTAAATACTCCTGTAATGGAACAGAGAGAGGAGGATCACGAACATCAAACTTCAGTGATGAAGTTACACTGACAGTATCAGGTGAGTTTGATCATCTCTTCCTATAAACATACACACACACACACACACACACACACACACACACACACACACACACACACACACACACACACACACACACACACACACACACACACACACAAGTTATTAATGTTCACTTGTAATCAATTAATGATTTCTCTATTTCAGACAGACTCCATGCAGTTTTAAGTGTTTCTCCACAGAAGTGGTTGACTGAAGGAGATCCAGTGACTCTGATCTGTGAGGTTTATGGCTCCTCTACAGGCTGGACATTCAGCTGGTTCACTCTAACTGCTTCATCAGGTAAGATATAATGTGCTTCATGCGGTAAATTTGAATTAAAGAAATAGTTTACTTTTTTTTTTTTTTTTTTTTACATTTAATCACCCTCATGTTGTTCCATATATGCCACATATAGGCAAAATTGAGGTTCATATATGTGTATATACAGGAAATTTTGGTCTCCTTTATTGCTTCTCCATATCCACATGTTAGCCCTATACATACAAGATATGTCATCTATATAGCTAATGGAGCTGAGAAGAGCAACAAGATAAAAAAAATTCTGTTCAGTTTTTTTTTTTTGTCTTATTTTTGTTCTTGTACTATATTTTTTGTTTTGTACTATTTGATTGATCTTGAGTAAATACATAATGTACATTTCTACATTTTGGACTTTTATTTATGTTGCCTAGCAGCTATGTGTCAGGCTATCTGGTCTCTGTTTCCCTGGGTGTCCACTAGTGGTCTCACTTCCCCTTAGGCACCTCACCGTAGGCACTACAATTCCCACAAGCCTTGTCCCTTCATCACAGTAATTGAACTCCTGTTAATTGCACCAGGTGCCTTAACTTATTAGTCACTTGACTCCCTATATTAACCAGTCTTTTCCTGTTGCCTGCATGGAGTCCTTTCCTTCCGTTTCCTGCCATGCCCAGTCTTCTCGTCTTCCGAGTTCCTCGCATTCCGAGTTCCTGTTCCTCTTTCCGTTCCTGTTCCCTTCCTGTCCCTTCCTTGTTTGTTTATTTGGATTGTTTCTGGTTTTGACCCTGGCTAATAGTATAATTTTACTATTATAGGTGAACATATAGGTGCATATATACGTGCATATGTGTACCTACGTAAATAGGTATATGTATGCACATATACAGGTCCTTCTCAAAAAATTAGCATATTGTGATAAAGTCATTGATAAAATTTAAACTTTCATATATTTTAGATTCATTGCACACCAACTGAAATATTTCAGGTCTTTTATTGTTTTAATACTGATGATTTTGGCATACAGCTCATGAAAACCCAAAATTCCTATCTCAAAAATTTGCATATCATGAAAAGGTTCTCTAAACAAGCTATTAACCTAATCATCTAAATCAACTAATTGACTCTAAACACCTGCAAAAGATTCCTGAGGCTTTTAAAAACTCCCATCCTGGTTCATTACTCAAAACCACAATCATGGGTAAGACTGCCGACCTGACTGCTGTCCAGAAGGCCATCATTGACACTCTCAAGTTAGAGGGTAAGACACAGAAAGAAATTTCTGAACGAATAGGCTGTTCCCAGAGTGCTGTATCAAGGCACCTCAGTGGGAAGTCTGTGGGAAGGAAAAAGTGTGGCAAAAAACGCTGCACAACGAGAAGAGGTGACCGGACCCTGAGGAAGATTGTGGAGAAGGACCGATTCCAGACCTTGGGGGATCTGCGGAAGCAGTGGACTGAGTCTGGAGTAGAAACATCCAGAGCCACCGTGCACAGGCATGTGCAGGAAATGGGCTACAGAGAAGCAGCACTGGACTGTTGCTCAGTGGTCCAAAGTACTTTTTTTGGATGAAAGCTAATTTTGCATGTCATTCGGAAATCAAGGTGCCAGAGTCTGGAGGAAGACTGGGGAGAAGGAAATGCCAAAATGTCTGAAGTCCAGTGTCAAGTACCCACAGTCAGTGATGGTCTTGGGTGCCATGTCAGCTGCTGGTGTTGGTCCACTGTGTTTTATCAAGGGCAGGGTCAATGCAGCTAGCTATCAGAAGATTTTGGAGCACTTCATGCTTCCATCTGCTGAAAAGCTTTATGGAGATGAAGATTTAGTTTTTCAGCACTACCTGGCACCTGCTCACAGTGCCAAAACCACTTGTAAATGGTTTACTGACCATGGTATTACTGTGCTCAATTGGACTGCCAACTCTCCTGACCTGAACCCCATAGAGAATCCGTGGGATATTGTGAAGAGAAAGTTGAGAGACGCAAGACCCAACACTCTGGATGAGCTTAAGGCAGCTATCGAAGCATCCTGGGCCTCCATAACACGTCAGCAGTGCCACAGGCTGATTGATTCCATGCCACGCCGCATTGAAGCAGTCTTTTCTGCAAAAGGATTCCCCACCAAGTATTGAGTGCATAACTGAACATAATTATTTGAAGGTTGACTTTTTTTGTATTAAAAACACTTTTCTTTTATTGGTCAGATGAAATATGCTAATTTTTTGAGATAGGAATCTTGGGTTTTCATGAGCTGTATGCCAAAATCATCAGTATTAAAACAACAAAGAGCTGAAATATTTCAGTTGGTGTGCAATGAATCTAAAATATATGCAAGTTAAATTTTTATCATTACATTATGGAAAATAATGAACTTTATCACAATATGCTAATTTTTTGAGAAGGACCTGTATGTGTACATATATGTGTATATGTACATATATGTGTACATATATGTGTACATATATGTACATATATGTGTAAATATATGTGTGGATATATGTACATATATATATATATATATATATGTGTGTGTGTGTGTGTGTGTGTGTGTGTGTGTGTGTGTGTGTGTGTGTGTGTGTGTTGTGTACATATATATATATATATATATATATATATATATATATATATATATATATATATATATATATATATATATATATATATATATATATATATATATATATATATATATATATATGTGCATATATGTACATATATGTACATATTATATAGTAAACCGGCCAATTTTATATATGTCACATATATTAAAAACCTATATCAAAACCTATATTTTTTTCCATGTGGGTTTGGGCAGAACTTGAGGGTGACTAAATAATGACAGAACTATCCCTTTAACAGATTTTATTCAAGTCAAAATGATTATTTAATATGACTTAGTCAAGCTTATCTAGCTACATCCCAAACCCAATCTTGTTTACGTGGACCAGTGTTACTGTAAAGTTGAATGCGATGCTCAAACTAAAGCAGCATTGCTCTGATATTGCTACAGTGTTCACAAATCCCTGGAAAGTCAGACTGTAGTATGAATGGCTTACCAATCCCACTAAAGAAGGCTTGAAGGCCAATGGACATCAAAACCATAAGAAGCCTATGCATAAAATGAATCTGTTCTTGTAAATATGAAGATGTATTTCTTTAGCTCTGATTTAATTTTGGCAGCCCCTGAAATGGGTCAGACTGACTTTAAAATAAATACACTATAATGCTCCTTCAAAGATGATCATTTACTGATTGGAAGGATCAAGAATATGAGTTCATACGTGTATGAGTGAATAAGTCTACCATCTCTACCTTAATGCTGTTGATCTGAATGTACAAAGCAAACTATTTGCTAAAATTGCTGAGCTGCAGACAAAGCAGACATATCACCAAATTAAAAAAAATATCTTTATATCTGAATATTTATCATATGGGTTTCTCAAAAAAAACATAACTGTGATTAAAAGTATTGAAACAATCTGAATACATCAGGTTACAGTGAACGTCATTCATAAGGATCATACAGAAATTAATTCCCTTAGTGAACATCTTCACATTCTCACTTTAAACAGAAAGCAGCAATCATTATCAGATGCTCTCGGACAGCAGCAGAGGAGCTGGAGGAAACTACACTTTCAGTTCTGCTGCTCTAAAACACACAGGAGTTTATGTGTGCAGAGCAGAGAGAGGAGAACCAGCATATAAAACAACCTACAGCAACACACAGCCAGTATGGGTCACTGGTGAGTTCAGACACTTAAATTATTGGTTCATATTTATCTTTAAAAAATCTCAAACATCTCTAAATACTTAACTCTAATTGTCTTCTCAGGTATTTCTCCTCGAGTCTCTCTGATCATCAGTCCCAGCAGAACTCAACACTTCACATTTGTCTCTTTCTCTCTGAGCTGTGAGGACCAGAGTAACTCTGATAGATGGAGAGTGAGAAGATACACAGAAAGTAAACAGCTGGAAGATTGTTCATCATCAGTGTGGGGATCACAAACAGGATCTACATGTACAATCAGCTCCACCATCCCATCAGACACTGGAGTGTACTGGTGTCAGTCTGAATCTGGAGAGAAATATCATCCTGTTAATATCACTGTACACTGTGAGTCTGTGTGAATTTATTAATTTCACTGGTAGTTTACAATCAAAGCATAAAGCAATTTGATTATACACATGCAGGACACACCAGTGGAGCAGAATAGTTTTTTTAAATATATATAAAAAATGATTACTATATTTCTCATTTAATTTTACTATTTGCCAGCATTGCATATTTCCTCTGTTTGTGTAGCTGGTGTGATTCTGGAGAGTCCTGTTCATCCTGTGACTGAAGGAGATACTCTGACTCTACGCTGTTTATATCAACATTCAACTCCACCAAACCTCAGAGCTGATTTCCATAAAGATGGATCACTCATCCAGAATCAAACTACAGAGATGATCATCTCTACTGTCTCAAAGTCACATGAGGGTTTCTACTACTGCAAACACTCAGAGAGAGGAGAGTCACCCAAGAGCTGGGTCTCAGTCAGAGGTGAGATTGAGAACTATAAACACTTTCAAAATATCCCTGTGTTAATTACAGCACTAAAATAAAATATATGTATCTCAGCTTCCCCCAGAACATCAAGATCTGATGGTCTCTGTTTCATGATAGTTGCAGCGACTGCAGGACTGACCGTCATATTTTTGATTATTGCCTTCTTAGTCCTGCCGTGGTGCTACAGAAACAACAAAGGTTCATCTCTTGTGATATTAAAATTCAAAACTCTGTTCCCAAACCTTTTGGCATGTCTGTCCTGCTGAAAAGAAGCATCTTAAACCGGCCTATGCTGGTTTTTCTTTTCTCCCAACCTGAGTTTGGAGTATATTTTTGGTAGTCAGGATGGGAGACCATTCTAAGGAAGCTTTGGAGTATAATTCATTAATTACTGAAAAGTATTGATAAAAATAATGCAAAATAATCACAGATTATCTGTACTGTAACTGAAAACAACTGTGAGTCAAGCAATCCATCATGTTCACTATTTGTATGAGGCATATACTGTAGGTTCTTAAGTTAATCGTCCATGTGTGTATAAAGGAGATCAGCAGTCTGCATTTTATTTTTGACCCCCTTTCCATAAAAAACATTTAGCTACATAACCATTTTATGTTCCACTAGGTGTAAGATTTCCCTCTAGTGTCAGTCAACAGCAGAATAGAAGTAAGACATCAGAGCAGAACCAGAGTGACCCGGGAAACAACACACCGCTGTCTGGTCAGTCTGGTCAGTCAAGAAATATGAAATGAAGTATATATGTATGATAAATGTATATGTATGTGTGTATAATATATTGTATAATATAATAACAGTACAGAGCAAAAGTTTGGAAACATTACTATTTTTTATGTTATTGAAAGAAGTTTCTTCCGCTCATAAAACCTGCATTTATTTGATCAAAATACAGAAAAAAATGTATATTGTGATATATTATTACAATTTAAAATAATTGTTTTTAAATTTATTATACTTTATGTTATCATTTATTTCTGTGATGCAAAGCTGAATTTTTATCCTTTAGAATTTTGATCCTTTAGAAATCATTCTAATATGACGATTCATTTTCAAAGTTGGAAACAGTTCTGCTGCTTAATATTCTTTCAGAACACTGGGTGGCGTCTGTTTCAATTGAAACAGCCCATTATAAAAATCCACAGGAAAATCTTGAGGGAACCCCTTGTTGAATATTTTTTTTTCAGGTTTTGACTTCATGGCTGCAGCACTCTTTTAAAACACACTGCTGGGTTAATTGGGTTATTGTTCTTATTTGCATATTTGCTGTGTCAGTGTAATTGACCGGATGAGCGCAGCAAACAACATATCTACATAGCTCTGCTGCTGTCTAAAAACCCATATCTTATTCTTTTCTCTCTTTTTCATCATAGACAGCGTAAGTGGACCTACTGAACTCACCTATGCTGAAATTGAACTCAAATCTACAAAGAAACCGAGGCAAAAGAAAAAAAACAAAGGTATGCAGAAACAAAAGTTTGTCCGTTTAAGATCAGAATAGTAGCTCCTTTGATTTTGATTTATACCATAAATCTAAACAGCAATAAAAACAACAACAACAACAACAACAGTAATCACTAGTTTGAAGCTGTGAACTGTGAAATTACAATATGATATGTTTAGAAATTTCATAATTTATAGTTAACACTTTAGGATGGGGATCAGTTCTCACTAATAACTAGTTGCTTATTAACATGCCTGTAATTAAAATATTGTCTGTTTATAATTACTTAAAACACATATTTTACATTACCATATTATACATCCCTAATTCTATGCAATACCTAAATTTAACAACTACTGTTAATAAGCAGCAACTTAGGAGTATGAGGAAAATGTACTCAATGGTTTGTTAAAAGAAAGAATTTAACCTTAAAATAAAATATGATCCATTTCTATATTTTCAGGTTCTGGATCTAATGATGTGACATATGCTCAAATAAATACATATCAAGAGAAGAAACTTCAAATCTCATGACACTGATGGGTTTTGGCTGCGAAGGGTTGGAGGACCAGGATCATCAATGCTTTATCATCTTTGTGATACTAAGCACTTGGTGGTGTCACGATCATTAGCTGGAGTGCCCATGAACTTCAGTAGAGGGCACTCCACTCAGGACCATTCCACCCATCAACCACCAGATGTCACCATATCATCACTTGGACACTAGCACCTCTCTTACTGTTGCACCACACCCGAACTACTTCTCCCATGAGCCACTACATCACAATCACCTTGCCACACCTGCAACTCATTTACACACACATATGAGCACCACAATCACTCTCACTCATTGCAAAATCTTGTTTAGCCTGTCTGACATTTCAAGCGGTTTTCCCAGTGTCTGTTCTTCCCGTGTATTCACTTGGATTGTTTAAACCGACTCTGATTCTCTGCTGCCTGTCCTGATCTCTGCTTGTTTCCGTTAATGATTCTGTATATCCCTAACATACCTGATGCCGTTCCTGATTTCTGCCAGTGTACTGTTAGCTCTTTCCTTTAGGGTTAAAGGATATTTCCGTAAATGTAATGGAAAATCTCTTTGCAGAAAATTGCATAAATTAAAGGCTTTAGTTAAAACATGATTGTAGTTCACAAAAGCGATAAATGCAGAGAAGTTAACGTTTGCTGACTTGTATTTCTGCAGTGCACAGTGGCTTTTTCGTATGTTTATAGTTTTGATCCAGAGAGAAATCTTGAGAAATCTTAATGTTGGTGACATTTGGCTAATATAATGGATTTTAGAGTGTAAGCAATAAAGAAAAAATGTAATAAGGTCTGAGATTTATGAAAAACCTTTTTTTTTGAGCAACAGTAATATTTACTCTTGTGTTTAGTGTTAGTAACATTCTAATTTAGCATGAAACATGAATAAAACAAGATCTAAAGACTACTTGTATGAGCTGCTTTTATCGTCATTCTGAGGTTTATATTGCATCATGACACCAGTAATGCCTCAATGCTGTTTTTTTATTTATTTTTAAAGTACTCTTCCTCTTTCCTGAAAATTTGTTACAAGATTATCAGCAATACAAAACATGTTCTTTAAGACATGAAGGTACATGTCTTTAATCTGTCATGATGTTCCTAAAGATATGACTGTAGGTTTCAAGAAGTCTTTTGTTTAGTTATCATCTCTGTTGCCTTAAGAAGATATTCACTAGTACGTTTAATAAGTGTGTCGTTATTCCTCTGCTTCTGTTCAGACTGTTAAAGTTCCCCAAACACAGGGTTTCTGCAGGTCTTAAGTCTTAATTCTTAAATTAAGCCCTTAAAAGGTCTTACATTGGAGAAGAAAGTGATTTCTATCGGCAGATCTGAGGAGGAAGCTGTTGCCGATGACTCCATGTCACTGATAGCTTGACGAGCTGATTCGCATCCTCACAAAAACCATGGATGGTCTTGGCTTGGACTGGTTCCTGAATAGCCTGCCCACAGCTGCTTAGACAAGTGATATCTGCAAACAGGATGCCGTCAATAATTATCCTGCCAAAAGCTGGCCAGTTCTTCTCGGAAGTTCACGACAAACTTATCAGAATGAGGATCCCCCTACTTGTTCATTCCTCCACTTCTGCCATTCAGACTACTGGTGACGGCATTGAAGAAAGTGGTTATGGTAGGAAAACGGCTTTAAGAAAAGTTTAGACAAGAAATAGGGCAACATTTTTCAGAACCATCAGCTTGTAGTACTAATTTCTTCCTGATGTCCATTTTCAAATAAACAACTCCTGATTCACTTGTTGTTTTGCATCACTCTCGTTTATGCATGTAATTTCAAGATCAAAATATGGTAGTGTGTGACCTCATGTTGTGGATCATTCACATGATGTTGCATTGTGTGAACACCACAACACTGACTTCAGGACATACATCAAGTCATTTAAAGTGAACAGCTCAGTGATCTGCCGACGTTTTAAGTCATGTAGTGTGAACTAGGCTTTAGTGGAACTGAAGGTGTCAGAATAAACCGAACACATCATTACATATATATATATATATATATATATATATATATATATATATATATATATATATATATATATATATATATATATATATATATATATATATATATATATATAAATCTTACCTGTGAAAGGTTATCCCATTTCTCTGGGAATTTAAATCCCAAAGGATTGGGCAGGATTGTGGCATCTTCGAATATTCATTGATTATTATGGCGAATGACGTCAAGTTGACCATTACGCTAGGCTTATCCGATATGTATAGACTGATTGTGTATAAGTACCATGAGAGTGATCAGAGAGCAGACGACTCTTTAAGCTTTTGAATAGCATTTCCCATACTTTAATGTCATAAGTTATTTGTTCTGCGCAGCCTGCGATCGGTCATGTTTGGCAAATGACGATAACCGAGGGTTAAGAGGAATTTAAAAAGTGTCTCATTAATTTTATTCTCTCCACATAATTTAGTTTTGAGGAGATTTGATAAATATACAAGATAAAGGATCTAAGAATTAAATCAAATACTGTATATTAAACATTTAAATATGTTTTTTTTTATTAATTTATGTATTTTCAGGTGCTTGATCTAGTGATGTGGCAAATACTCAGGTTATATAAATGCCTGGAAGATAAACTTTCAATCTAAGGGTGCTGATGAGTTTAGGTTGAGAAGGGCTGGGAAATGACCAGGATCATCAATGCTTTAATATCTTTGTAATACTGAGCATTTGATGGCAACAGATTTATCAGTACTTGATATTAGGGATGCTGATCTGAATCTGATTGTATATATATATATATATATATATATATATATATATATATATATATATATATATATATATATATATATATATATATATATATATATATATATATATAAAAATACACACACTCCCAAAAAATAAAAAAAAATAATAACAAATAAAGTCCATACAAATAGAGACCAATGAAATGTACTGTTTCATTGGTGTTTTTCCTGTTTTTTGAATTGCACATTACATTGTGTTGTGTTTCAGAGTTAAAGTAAAATGAACTGAATTGAAACTAAACATAACTACGATCTCCTGACAGTAAATTACAAATTAATTTTCTGTTTTCTAAACATTGTAGTTGGTTCAAGGAATGGCAGCATCTTTTCATCTGAAAACTGAAAGGGACAGTATATTTAGCTCATAGTCCACCCAAGAATGAAGATGTACTGTATTCCAACCCTCAGGCCATCCAAGATATAGGTGACTTTTTTTTTACTAACTATTGTCCTTGTCAATTCATTTACTGCACATCTGTGGTTGCAAGTTCTTGAGAGTAAAAAAATAAATAAAATAAATACAGATGAGACCAAATCAATAGCTTTGACTCCTGACAGTGTACTGAGGTCTTATTAAGCTGAAGTATTTGTGTGCAAGAAAATTAACATTATATAATTTACTATTACCTGGCAAATGGTTCTCAGCATGTTCAGGGCTGTCTGGAGTGTGAACTTCCTTGTATATACTGTATGCATGGGCGCTGTTTGTTTAAAATGATGAGTGAGGACTTGTGTACATCAGCAGCTCTTGAATAAAGGAGAAAGGAGGAGCTCCAGCGTGGTGCAACAGGCATGCTGAAAGAAGACAGTCAAAAAGGATAATCAGTTTCTGCGTATACAGCTTGCCTGAAAGATGTCCTGGATCGAGGGGAGGGAGACCCCTATGATCCTCTCAGCTGTCCTCACTATGTGCTTCAGGGTTTGCTGCTGCAGTTTCCAAACCATACAGTGATGCAGCTGACCAGGACACTCTCATACAGTGTGTAGGCATCATCTGTAGAGCAGTTGAGGCAATATGCAAATTGTACAGGCTCTAGTGAAGAAGGCAAAGAGGAGTGTTTTTTTTTACTTCATCATTGGTACAGGGCTATAATCAGTGAGACATGTCACCGTTTACTTCTTAGGCAATGGGAGGATGTTGGTCTCTTTGAAGCATACAGGGAAGACAGCCTGAGTCAGGGAGATGTTGAAGATCTCAGTGAAGACATTTGCCAGCAGGTCAGCACAGTCCTTGAGTACTCTTCCTGGAATGTTGTCTGGGCTTGCAGCTTTCCATGGCTTCACTCTAGATAGTGTCCTTATGTCAACTGAAGCCAGGCTGAGCACCTGCTCCTCGGGAGTGGGCATGGATTTAAGTGCCTGTGTGTAATTCAGAGCTTCAAACCATGCATATACATAATTTAACAAGTCAGTGAGGTGGGTGTCACTGTTGTTGACATGTGGTTTGATTTTATAGTCTGTTAGGGACTATGCATCTGGAAGTCTTAGTATCAGAGAAGTAGTTGTTCACTTTCAGTGCATACTGGAGTTTTGCTTTCCTGATGGCTTTGTAAAGCTCTTGCTGACCTCTTCCTCTCCCAGTTTGAAGGCAGCATCCCTCTGTCTGAGCAGGGCATAGACCTCAGCTGTTAGGCTTCTGGTTGGCACGGAAAATTATGGATTTTCAACAGTGACATCCTCAATGCACTTCTCTATGTATTTAGTCACAGAGTTTGTATATTAATCCAAACAGATGTGCAGGTCATAGGTGGAAGCTTTCATGAACATGTTCCAGTCTGTGATCTCAAAACAGTCTTGTAGGGCTGAAGTTGCTAATTCTGTCCAGAAGTTGATGGTCCTGTTTACTAGCCTGGAGCATTTTAGAAGTGGCCTTTATGCTGGGATGAGCAGCACGCAGAGGTGGTCAAATAGTCCCAGGTGGGGCCGGGAGATGGCTTTGTGTGAGTCACGGACATTTGTGTAAAATAAATCCAGCATATTGTCTCCTCTTGTGTCAAAGTTGGCACGTTGGTAAAACTTTGCTACAACAGTTTTCAAGTTCACATGGTTGAAATCCCTGGCAATAATGAAAAGGCCATCTGGGTGGTCCATTTGTTGCTCACTGATGGTGTTGTGAAGCTAGTGCAATGGCTCGTTAGCATTGGTACTAGCGTAAGTGCTGGGAGGGATATACACTGCTATTTTGCTATAATTGCAGGAATATCACCATCAAAAACTCTATCTGTGGAGAGCAGGATAGAGGATAGCGATTGCCTCAGTATTAACACACCAGTCATTGTTTATATAAACAGAGACCACCACCTCACCCTTAACCAGAGGTCTCAGTGATCCTGTCCGAACAGAACAATGTTCACACCTGTAGCTGAATGGCTGTGTTGGGCATGTTGCTCTGTAGCCATGTTTCCATAAAGATAAGCACACAGCAGTTTTTTTTTTTTATTTATTATCTTGGAGGTCATTCGGAGTCTGTGATGGTACATTTTGTTATCAAGAGACTGATATTAGCCAGTAGTATTGAAGGGAGAGCTGGTCAGATTAGTATCAGACTAGTTGTTTGAGAAAATTGTTTCTTTTGAAATGAAATTTTTGTTGTACTAGTAATATGTTCAATTTATTTTTTTATTTTTATTTTTTTCATTGTAGAAAATGTAGATAAAATTAGAATTTGCATATGTCAGAGGTGCACAAGATAGATTCTCACTTCAAGCATGTATTTGCTTTGTTTAGTTCCTTTTTCAAGTTTTGCTTAGAATTCCAGTTCTTTCAGAGGTGAAGTACCACCTGTTCCTTGTTCAGTTCCTCATTCTCTCTCAGTAGTTAAATCTTAGTTTTAGTTCCCTGTTCCCTCATGTGATTTATAACCCCCCCCCCCCCCCCCCCAACCCCCACCGAATTCTGTGTGGCGCATTCACAAGGGATAAGCAAAGCCTGTGATTTTACTCGAATTTACAGGCTTAACTCCTGGATATGATGTCAAGGCTTTGCGTAACATTATATATCATAAACAGAATTAACATTGTTCTTTAACACATCCTCTATGTCATCCATCTCCATCTAATTATTCTTGTTTTTCAATTTTCTGATGGTTTTCAGCTTTCTTTTTATGAAAGTGGAAATTGTATAGTAGTATGGTGTATAGTGATAGGACCCAGCATCCAAAATACTATCAAAACACTTTGCCTCCATTTTTCACAAAAGATGGATAAAAAGGTGATCAAGAAACAAAAACCTCAAAAAGATTATACAAGTGCTGGTCATATAATTAGAATATCATCAAAAAGTTTATTTCAATAATTCCATTCAAAAAGTGGAACTTTTATATTATATTCATTCAATTACCTTATGTGTCTTGCCCTCCTTGTGGAAGGTGTCAGTGGTCGTCTTTTGGAAAACTGTCAAGTCAGCAGTCTTCCCCATGATCGTGTAGCCTACAGAACTGGACTGAGAGACCATTTGAAGGCCTTTGCAGGTGTTTTGAGTTAAGATCACACACAACCTTTGCAATTATTAAAAATGACTAGAGCTCACCAGGTAATACTAATTCCATGCAAATAGGGCTTTTGTCTCCAAGATTCCCTTTGATGTGAAGTTCCTTGTATTAAAAACAAACAAACAAAAAAAGTACAGTACATCAAGTGTGTTTCCTTCTTGAGCACCCGTGAATATTTACAGTCTTTGTAATAGTTTGTATGTCCCTGAATTATCCTCAGTGTGTAAATATGGATCTCAAAAACATATAGTCACTGTTGGAAAAGATTAAAGATCAAATTAGCAGAAAATGCTGTAATAGAAAGGAATATGAGGGACATTGGACAGTTTAGTGTCCAATCCTGCTCCTGAAAGCCCACTGCCTGTAGAGTTTATGCTGCATTTGTTACATTAAGCTGCCGTAAAGGAACACAGAGCCTAGGATAACTGAAATAAGACTTTATTAATCCAACACAGGGTATATCCAACATGGAACACTGAGGAAGACACATGTATGTGGTTTGTAGACCCAACCAAACTGAACTAAAAGGACAAGGCTTATAAAAGACAGGATAATTGGGGAAACACAGGTGCATGGAATAACTAATTGAACAGGGACATGAAACACATAAGGAGGGAAAATTAGACACACCTGGGAACTAATTAAACCCAACACGGGAGATAGAAACTGGGTCACAGGGGCAAAATCACACATAAAGAGTCCAGGAGTGTGACATTACTCCCCCCTCCCGGTAGGTGCGACCTCGCACTGTACAAACAACAGAGGGGAGGTAGAATGGGTGGAAACTTTGGAGAAGGTTCCGATAGAAGACGGATTCCCGGGAGTGGGCCAGCAGACAGCAACCACGGAGGAAGGAGGCAGGGAGGAGACGATGGAGGGAGGAGCCAGGGAGGAGACAGGAGGGATCTGAAGCAGGAGGAGTCCAGCAGGACCCAGGCCACAGCCATAACGACCCAAGATGGAGCCAAAATTGTGAGGAGACATGGAAGAAGAATGGCCACCAACTCCAGGGGGCAGAACTACAGCAGCGGAGCAGGTGGAGGAGGAGCCCAAGGCATAGGGGGAAAGCCTAAGAGCCAGGGTGACGAAGAGAATATGGAGGTCCTAGGCAGAAATGATTGCTCTGGGGAACGACACGGAGGATCTGGAAGGCCACGGTGGAGGCAGAGTGACAGAGGACTGAGGTGGAGCTGAGGGGATGAAGGAGCCTCACAAAGCCAGAAGGATGGAGGGATGAGGCATAGCCAGAGGAGTGGAGTCCTGAGGTGTAGAATGGTCAACGCCAGACGAAGGCGGAGCCGGAGGGAGGAGGGAGCCAGGCAGAGCTTGTGGACTACCGGGCCACTGTGGAGAGGATGGAGCTGGGAGCCATGGTGGAGCCGACGGGTCAACAGCCCAAGGCGGAGTCCAGGCCTCAGAGGCAAGAGGCCTAGGTGAGGGAGACTCCAACTACAGCGGCATTGGAGGATGGCAGTCCCGCGGAGCTCGCACTGCAGTGATGGGGGGTTGAGGGTAAGCAGAGGGGCTGCCACAGACAGCGATGGAGGAAGCATAAAATACCAGTGGCTGGGATAGATTTTAAATATAAATTATACTTTAAAAGATGCAATATAATCCTGTTTACATTAAAAAAAGCCTGTTCCTGACCAGGGTTAAGTTTATGGACCTGTTGCTATGACAATAAATCCAGGATAATCTTAGAAAACAAAATAATCCAAGAGCATGCCAAATTGTCAATAATCAAATCTAGCAAACTAGCAACATATGAAGAACGGGCCCCAGGGACCTATACCATGATGGTAGCAGAACAAATCCAGAGTTCCAGGATTAGTTTTGAGTTGACAAAAACTTTTTGTCAACTCAATTCCCAACTCCAATCCAGCTTTGTTTGTACCATGATGCTAATCATCAGCTTTCTTTGTCAATTCAGGCTTTGATCCTAAGTTTGTAGAGTGTATATATGTAAAATATATATATATATATATTATATATATATATATATATATATATATATATATATATATATATATATATATATATATATATATATATATATATATATATATATATATATATATATATATTTTTTTTTTTTTTTTTTTTTTTTTTTTTTTTTTTTGTATGAGTATTCTTCCATTTGGAGCAGGAGAAACTGGTGGAGTGACTTTTTGTGTCAGACATGTATCACTTCGCTCACGGCTGATTGGTCCAACTTCAGTTTGTGATCTTTAATCCAGAAAGTAACCTGCCCCGGAGCAGTTTAGCCTGTAGGTTTAGAGTGTAAGTTAATATAGCAATGAACGCCACTAAAAGCCAAGCCACATTCATGATACCTAAAACCCAGGATTGGTGCTGGCTATCCAGCCAATCCGGCTTCATGGAACAGGCCCTAGGTCACTGAAACCAAACCTTTTTGAAAACTTCTGGCAGGGCGAAGATTTTCAGAAACTTTGGTTGCAGTGTTGTCGTGTAGCTGATGAAACTGGAGATTTTGTCTTGTGACGGTGGAGTGTGTGCTATTATCTCCTTTGTTTGATGTCAGATTGTGCGCTTCTATCTCCTTTGTTTACACAAAACGAGTCTATGATTGGACAACATGGCTTTATGGTTAGGGTTATATCGACACTTGTTGGTTTGACTCTTGACAGTGCTTCATAGCTTGTTTTTGCATTTTCATGTGTTTTTCTTTCTTTCTTTCTTTCTTTCTTTCTTTCTTTCTTTCTTTCTTTCTTTCTTTCTTAAAGAAGGAGGAAAGATTTGGTTTATAAAAATGTACATGTGGACTAGGCCTAAAAATGTTTATTTACTCTTTTGCTTTATGGACCATATATAAACATCTGCATTTTCCTAGAACACGCCTAAATTTTGAAATGCATTACTTGTGTTTATTAGGAAAGCTGTTTCCCTGGATTGTTTTAAGAAACTTCTTAATATGTACCTATTTACTGAAGCTTTTAATTTATGACTATTACTATTATTTTATTTATGATATTGTAATTTTGTTTGACTTGTTTTTTATTTGCACGTGTTGTAGCACTTTGAATATTAAGAAAGGCGCATTACAAATAAAATGTATTATTATAATTATTATTATGTCATTCAGGTTTTGCAGGTCAGCTTTTAAAGACTTTCTACTCTTCACACAATGATTACAGTAAGTGTGCTGATAAAATGTTTAAACAACTCTTGACATGCATCTCTTGTACAGCCAGTTCACACGTGCTTATTTTTACACATCCTGTTTTTCTGACTGCTGTGTGATAATGTTGCATACTAGAGTTCACATGGTAAGAACTGTGGGCTGTGGTTATTTAATAATGGTTTTTGAATGCTACTGAAGTTGAACGTATGGTGTCAAATACTGCATATGTGTGAAAAGAGTTGTGAAAAATAATGATAGATTTAGTTATGGTTTTGTGTGTTGCAATAATAGAAATTAGAAAGTGGGAATAAATGTAACATTTTATTGTATATTAAAATCATAAAATCCCTGAACATTGGAATTTGAAATGAGTATGCAGTCAACAAACATATTGACTGCACTAAATTAACCCTTGTGCACAATTTCAGAGGTTCAAAAATGTCAGAATTTTTTTTGTTTATTTATTTTATTCATCTTTTTTTACATATTGAATACCAAAAATATAAAACAAGTCAGTATGTTCTTCACATATTCAAAAAATAATGTTTATCAACTTAAAATATATCAAATTAAATTAATATTAAATTAAATGAATTAAACTGAACCAATATCAACAAATGACGTAATGCTAACTTTCATATCTCACTATGACACTGCACTTTTTCTAGTTATACAAACACACATGCCATCTTACATCTAGGTTGTTGATTGTAAGGAAAATTGTTTCACAAGACTTAACAGGATTAAATATTGTTGAAAGCTAGGACAGTTTTTTTCCTAGCAGAAGACTTTTGAACCATCTGGGTTTATTTTGTCATATCTGGCTGTTTACATTATTCTTTATAGTATAGCATAATTTTGCATGATTGTAAAGGGTAGGTTTAGGGTTGGGGTAGGTGTAAAGGTTAATAAAACACAATATCAAAGGTAGAAAATTATATTTATTGTCCGCTTCCGTTTTTAACTGTATCCCTAGCCTCAACCCTGTTCAGCAGGTACTGACATAAAAAGACATCATGTTGCACATTGCACTGTTGTGTTGCATTGTGCTTTTGCTAATTTGGTATCTTTGTTCTTCAGAGCTTACCTCACAAATGTCAGTGCCTAGTATACAAGTATATGTTGCAAATGACAATAAAAGACAGACCAATACGTGGGTTACTTTTCAGAACTCTTTACACTGTTTTCCTTACCAACTTTCAATTCTGCACAACAGTACACTTCACATTCTAAATGTACTAAGACTACCAAAACACTTTATACTCTGTAACACTAGCACAGATAGTCAGCCAACAAGTTCACTTTGGCATTGATAAAACAATAAAAACACTTTTATAAACATTGTAATATGTTAATATACTAGGAAGGAGAAAATATATATATATATATATATATATTTTTATTCATTATTAGTACGTTTTATTTGCTTTACTCTATTAAGGAGTTTTCTTTCTTTATTGAATGTCTAATTGATGTCCATAAGTTTGTCATTAGATATATGAGACCTAACAGGAAATCTAAGTGCAAGACAAGTGTTGAAAGAAACAAAAAAATAAAATAAAATTATGACAGCTTTTTAGATGTCCTAGCTTCTTAGAAACGCACCTGAATGTTATAATTAGGCTCCTTAAATGGACATATATGTTGAATATGCATTATGATTGGATGAGATCAAAGCATCCGGATTTGATGAAGGCATAATGTTGAGTAGGGGTGTTGCCTCTTTGTCACACTCTGCAGCCAATATTTATCCCTGCTCACCTTTCTTGAAAGAAAATAAATAATAACTCATACCGTTATTGAAATAGAGAATTGCCCCAGAATTTGGTATTTCAAACTGATGGTTTATTTGGGTTTTTAGTATGTCTATATAGGTTTCAGGAAGTCTTGAGGCTTTAAAACTCTGTGTCTTCAACCGTCTGTCATTATTCAGTCAGTATGGAGCTCAGTCAACTTTCTCTTGTGCTCTGTGAGTATTTTCCTCTGGATATGTATGTAATTGTTATTATATTAAGAAGAATCTTAAGTGATTTATTGTTTGTGGATTTTTTATTTTATTTTATTTATTTTTTTATGCTGCTCAGAGTTTCAAAGATGAGCTTAAGAATAAGTGGGCAGTTAGTGCTGTTTGTGAAATGTAGTCTGAGTTGTAGATCAGTGTGTTTTAGTTCAGGTTGGCGTTTTGTAGTGTGTGTGTGTGTGTGTGTGTGTGTGTGTGTGTGTGTGTGTGTGTGTGTGTGTGTGTGTTTGAACCAGTTAAGATGTTTTGTTTAGCATAGAGTCTGATCTAAGTAGATATTCACCAGATACTTGACATTAAGTTTCAAGTATCTGGACATTAAGCATAGTGACATTAAGTTTGGTTTTATTCTTCTGCGTGTGATCAGACTGTTAGCTTCAAATAAATAAATAAAAATCTTAAAAATAGTTTAATGAGACATGCATATATGCATAAAATATAACATTAATTATTATGAATTATTATTATATGAATTATTCTTTATAATCAGCTCAATCATATTTAACAAAACCAGATCATGCGCTCAAGTTTGTTTGATAAACAAAGAAATAATAATCTTTATATAGTAATAAATATATTTTATAATATGGCTAATCTAAAATGCACATTATCAGCTCCATGGTAACAGTGTAATGTTTATTTCACTTCACTTTTTAGTGCTGATTTCAAACATTAATTTCGGACACACTGAAGGTGAGTAAATTTCATCATATTCACATTATGAGTGTACACTAATCTGAGAGGATTTTTTCTTTTTTTATTGAATTATTATATTTAAAAAAATTGCCTATTTTTTTGATGAGTAAAGGGCATGGTGTAAATAAAGGTACATCACTGTGTTGGTGAACATCATGACACCTGCAGTTTACTGAACTATGAAGTTTCACAACACGTTTGCAATTAATCTTTGTTGCATCCTTAATATTTTTTAATATTTGTAAAATAAACGCTGCTGCCAGGATTCTGACTAGAACCAGAAAATCTGAGCATATCACCCCAGTCCTCAGGTCCTATACACTGGCTTCCAGTTACATTTAGGATTGATTTTAAAGTACTTTTACTCTTATATAAGTCACTAAATGACCTAGGACCAAAATATATGGCAGATATGCTCACTGAATATAAACCTAACAGAGGACTCAGATAATTAGGATCGAGTCAGTTAGAAATGCCGGGTACAAATGAAGAAATGAAGGGTACACAAAAAACAAGGGGAGTCCGCCTTTAGTTACTATACTGCCCGCAGTCGGAATCAGCTTCCAGAAGAGATCAGATGTGCTAAAACACTAGTCAGATTTAAATCTAGACTCAAAACCCATCTGTTTAGCTGTGCATTTATTGAATGAGCACTGTGCAATGTCCGAACTGATTGCACTATATTTTCACTGTTTTTTTTTTTTATGTAAAATAATTTTCTAACTGTTTTAAATTCATTTTAAATAAGTAAATATTTTAATAATTATAAAAGTTTTAAAATTGCTTGTTTTATTCTTGTTATTTTTTTTCTTCATTATTATTTTGCTTTCTTTAATGTAAAGCACTTTGAATTACCATTTTGTACAAAATGTGCTATATAATTAAACTTACCTTGCCTTTAATAAATAGAATGTTAACTATTCTTCACATTAACTACTGTTAATGTGAAGGAAAAAGCACAATATAATTTTATTGGTTATTTTTTATAATATACTATAAGTGATGTAACCTGTAACCTGGAAAATGTCAACATTAAGTGTAACTGGAACATTACATTAGCTTAGCTGAATAAAGCTTACAATTATTCATCTTATTCATTTATTGTATAATTCACTTTTATGGCATATTCATAAGGGGGTCGGTGCCTTGCTCAATGGTCTCAACTCAGTTGTGGTATTGAGGGTGGAAAAGAGCAGACATGGGGACTTGTGACTTGGTGACTTGGACTCGAGTCGACTCGAGTCGCTATTTTTAGGACTTGAGACTTGACTCGGACTTGGAAGTCAAAGACTCGGGACTTGACTTGACTTGAGACACGATGACTTGAATGACTTGAGTGTTAATTACATCATGTTTTCAGTTTGAATATAAAATATATAAATTATTTTTTAAAATAAAGTTGATTACTCAGCTGGAGCGCAGGCTGAGAATAGCGTCGTGACTGGATCAGGACACTATCATCAGTCATGCCCTCTCTACCTTACACACACCACGCCCACTTAAATCAGATATCCCAGCACATCAACATGTCAGCCTGAGAGGTACCGAGGGTCATCGCTTTTGTCTTCAATAGTTCGCGCCTAAAAACGCGTGGAAAACGCTAGTCGCGCCGCTTTCTCCGTCTTTCCAAAGCGCTCGGGCAGAAGTGCTCCTGGGGCGTCTGTCGTTGCTAAGCATCCATGACACGCTCTCTCTCAATGAAAACGCGGAAATTTCAGCAAAGGATAAATGGATTTGCAGCACTAAAAATCGCTCGCAGTAGCTCTGCTACTAAATTCATTTTAAAATGGCAATCCATATACAGCTATGAACAGCTGTTCCTTCATCTTAGCTGAGCTTTCAACGTTGATACGAGAAAGGATGAAGCTGATTGGTTAGTTATTGTCACATGACCTGCGGTGCGCTTGCGGCATTCTGAAAAGTTTAGATGTTGAGCGCGTTGCTTCCATTATAAGCGCGCATACTGCGCGCCTACATTGGAAATAACGAACTTGCGCGCACAAAATACGTGATGTGAACAGCCCCTAATGATCCGCTAGCAGGCCGTCAAAAAAACGCACCAGGGGCGGCGCTAGGGCTGGGCTAAGGGTGCATAAGCCCCGAATATTTTGTTACCTTGTCTTTCTCATAGAGCAAAACAATTGATCAGAAAAACAAATGTAGCTGCATATTACATACATATATATATATATATATATATATATATATATATATATATATATATATATATATATATATATATATATACACACAGTACAGAATATAAATATGACGTATTTTCAGTTGTTTCATACTTTTTTGTTATGTACAGTACAGACCAAAAGTTTGGACACACCGTCTCATTCAAAGAGTTTTCTTTATTTTCATGACTATTGACTATTGTAGAGTCACACTGAAGGCATCAAGGGCTATTTGACCAAGAAGGAGAGTGATGGGGTGCTGCACCAGATGACCTGGCCTCCACAGTCACCGGACCTGAACACAGTCGAGATGGTTTAGGGGTGAGCTGGACCGCAGACAGAAGGCAAAAGTGCCAACAAGTGCTAAACATCTCTCAGGGAACTCCTTCAAGACTGTTGGAAGACCATTTCAGGTGACTACTTCTTGAAGCTCATCAAGAGAATGCCAAGAGTGTGCAAAGCAGTAATCAAAACAAAAAGTGGCTACTTTGAAGAACCAAGAATATTACATATTTTCGGTTGTTGCACACTTGTTTGTTATGTATATAATTCCATATATAATTCCACATGTGTTAATTCATAGTTTTGATGCCTTCAGTGTGAATCTACAATTTTCATAGTCATGAAAATAAAGAAAACTCTTTGAATGAGAAGTTGTGTCCAAACTTTTGGTCTGTACTGTACATAACAAAAAAGTATGAAACAACTGAAAATACGTCATATTTATATTCTATACTCTGAGAGAGAGAGAGTGTGTGAGAGAGAGAGAGAGAGAGAGAGAGAGAGAGGAGAAATGTAACAGTTTAATGTTGTATGTAAACTGTGTTTGAGAGAGAGAGAGAGAGAGAGAGAGAGAGAGGTGTTCAGAGAGGAGTCTGTTGGATGTTTAGTTTTATGGACTCAATGTTGAAAATGTAAAACATTTCAAACACTGTTGGCAGAAGTGAAAAATAAAGAATTTTAGGAACTTACAATTTTGTTTGATTCCATGATGTATTTTACTGAACATGAGTATTTACATTTAAATTATTTTAATTTACTGACAGTTACTTATATCTTGTCTTTTAACTTTATTAAGATCAGATTCTGCAGGTAAAATAACAATATTAAGGTGACTTGACTTGGACTTGACTTGACATAGCTTGTGACTTGACTTGACTTGACTTGCCCAAGAAAAAAATACTTGGGACTTACTTGAGACTTGAAGGTTAAGACTTGAGACTTACTTGAGACTTGCACATGTGTGACTTGGTCCCATCTCTGGAAAAGAGCACTGGTAATTCACTTCTGACAATTCTTACCAGACATGAGAATCGAACCCACACCCTACAGGTTACAAGTCTGGCTCTCTAACCATTAGGTCACAAATTATATTTTGTGTGTGTGTGTGTGTGTGTGTGTTTGTGAACTCATTTTTCCCCTGACATTGGAGCTGCGAAGATCCATTGCCTCACAGGTACAAAAGGTTGTAGGTTTGAACCCTACCAAGGATGGTCTTTGCACCTTTTCTAACTCCATGCATTATACTCCTGAGTCTGAATGAATGTTGACCTAACTTGTCTATGTAATTGCTTCTAGCAGCTGTATTTCTTACATTGTTTGTGAAATCAAGATGCGCTAACAATAGTGAGAGGATGAGACCTTTTGAAAAACTTTAACAACTCATGCTGATAATGATTTTATACTGACAGATTTTTCCAAACCAACTGTGACTGTTGAGCCACAGAGTTCAGTGTTCACTGGAGACTCGGTTACTCTGAGATGTGAACTGGGTCAAACTTTGGTTGGTTGGGAGTTTCTCTGGATAAAAGACTCAAGAAGTGAATTGACTGAAGCTTCAACTAAAAAAATTGATTCAGTGAAAGTCTCTGATGGAGGAGAGTACAGGTGCAGAGCAAGAAGAGTGGGACAATACACAAATTACAGTGAACCAGTAACTGTGACTATATATGGCAAGTATTTTTCCTTTTCTCTGAGTTCAACATTTGTCATCTGCCTCAACATGTAAAATCATCACATACTGATATCTTTACAAATCATTAGCTAATGATTGATTAAAGCAGACAGCACCGTACAGCCTTACATCTGATTAAGCTCAACAGAGACTAGAACTGTTCTTGACTAATATAAACAGTATGCATAATGCTAAAGTACTCTAACTGAAAAAAGAAAATTAAAATAACATTCTCTTTGCACTTCATCTGTGGGCTTCCACTCGCGTACACAAAGTATCATAAAGGTGAATGACAGTCCTAACGCCAGCAGTTGATATTGCTGAAATTCAAAATACATGGAACTATTTGACTAGCCTAAATTTTGTCAACATCAGTAACAAAATCAGAATGCAGATTTCGGTGCCTAATTTCAGTGCCACTTAAATGCAATATGTGTGTAATTTAGTGATAAAGCCTATTTGATCATGTCAGATTGCACATCATTACAACACTTACCATATTATCACATATACAGTATACTGTATATCGCGCACCCCAGCCTCAAATTGAGTTGAAAATGAAATAATCCACATTTGTGTGCGCACTTGTTTGCACGTGAGCAAAGGTGTTTTAAAGAGTCTAACTTGCAGATTCCAGACCACTGATTTATCAAACCTGTTTGCTTGCAGTTAGTGTTCTTCTGACTATTTCATAGTTAGTAACGAATATGCTTTGGGGAAATGTATAAATGAGTAAAAGTATAAAGTATACATTTTAAAAGTATAAATTTTAATTTGAAAATGTAGTGGAGTAAAAGTAAAAATTGGCTGATATAATATTGGCATATAAAAAATGCTTGTACATAATCACCAAGATCGTGAAATAAATGTATTAGCCTTAGAGTAAGGGAAGTACAGCTCCGGAAATGAGATCATCCGAGAAGAATGTGAATGCTATGTATATTTATTTTACATTTTTTAAATGTTCTCCTATCATATTGTTGTTAATTTTTTGTCATTATACAGAAAGACCTAAAGCCAAATTGACCATTGAACCTGCTCAACATGTATTCAGAAGAGAAACGGTCACTCTCAGATGTGACACATATTCGGAAGGAATCACTAGCTGGCAGTACAGCTGGTATAAAAACGGTTCAGTCAGTGTTTTCAGTGAACTACAGGAACACACATTCAGTTCTGTTACTGAGTCTGATGCTGGTAAATACTTCTGTTATGGAGCAGAGAGAGGAGGATCACGCAGATCACATTACAGTGATGCTGTTACTCTGACAGTATCAGGTGAGTTTGAACATATCTTAATATACACACTCATTTGACATGTTATTAATGAGCTATTTCTCAATTCCAGAACTCAGAGCAGTTTTAAGTGTTTCTCCACAAAAGTGGTTGACTGAAGGAGATCCAGTAACTCTGATCTGTGAGGTTAACAACTTTTCTACAGACTGGACATTTACCTGGTACACTGTAACCATTTCATCTGGTGAGACGAATGTGCTTCATTTGTTAATATTATTAATACTTAATGTCAAAAATGTTATTTAATGTGACTCAGTCAACAGTATTACGTTGGGTTCATGAAGTGTCATTTAAGTGCCACAAGTCTTTAAAAGCAAACAAACAAAAGGTCAAGGGGGAAATTATCAAACAAGTTTCCCATCCTAAACGAATAGTTAGCCAACAATACTGTGTCTCACTGGTCTGCACAAATGGAGCAATATTTTGATAGAATCAGTATAATTTATTTTTCTGAAAAATTGACCTATTAATGGCTTGCATATAGTCATCTCTGCATATTACACTGGGTTAGGAGACCATATTTTAAGCTTATATTTAAAGGGATCAGGAAGATGTGTTTATGGTGATATTCTCACTTCATGCAGACTACAGCAGTCATAATTATCAGATGCTCTCAGACAGCAGCAGAGGAGCTGGAGGAAACTACACAGTCAGTTCTGCTGCTCTAAAACACACAGGAGTTTATGTGTGCAGAGCAGAGAGAATAAAACCAGCTTATTATACAACCTACAGCAACACACAGCCAGTATGGGTCACTGGTGAGTTCAAACAGAATTTAAAATCTTGGATCAGATTAAGTAAAGAGAAATTTCATGCACAAATCTGACACATTGTAGCTGTAACTTCTTCCTCAGGTTGTTCTCCTCGAGTCTCTCTGATCATCAGTCCCAGCAGAACTCAACACTTCACATCTGTCTCTCTCTCTCTGAGCTGTGAGGACCAGAGTAATTCTGATAGATGGAGAGTGAGAAGATACACAGAGAGTTGGGGGCTGCAAGATTGTTCATCATCAGTGTGGGGATCACAGTCAGGATCTACCTGTACAATCAGATCCACCATCACATCAGACACTGGATTGTACTGGTGTCAGTCTGAATCTGGAGAGAACAGTCATCCTGTTAATATCACTGTACACTGTGAGTCTCTGTTTCTGTATTTATTCACTTTACTGGCAGTTTACAATCAATTCATAAAGCAAGTTGATAAAACACAATCAAGAAATATTAGATCAGGATTTTTCAACCATTTTGAATCCAAGGACCCACTGCTACAGGTCCATCAGGTCCATACAGGTTCATCTCAATAAATTAGAATGCCATGGAAGTTCATTTATTAATTGCTCCAAAACTACCTGGTGAATGGGTGCAGTGAATTTGGTTTTCAAAAAACACAATGGACCAACACCAGCAGATGAAATTCCACCCCAAATATTCACAGACTGTGGAAACTTTACACTAGACTTCAAGAAACTTGGGCTGTGACATTCTCCACCCATCCTCCAGACTCTAGGACCTTGGTTTCCAAATGAAATACAAACTTGCTCTCATCTGAAAAGAGGACTTTGGACCACTTAAGGGCAACAGTCCAGTTCTTCTTCTCCTTAGCCCAGGTAAGACGCCTATGATGTTGTCTGTGGTTGAGGAGCGTCTTTACACGAGTTACAAATTCCTCAACATGTCTGTGTGTGGTGGCTCTTGATGCCTTGACACCAGCCTCAGTCCATTCCTTGTGAAGTTCACTCAAATTCTTGAATCAATTTTGCTTGACAATCCTTCATAAGGCTGTGGTTCACTCATTTGGTTGTTAATTTTTTACTTCCACACTTTTTCCTTCCACTCAACTTTCTGTTAACATGCTTGGATACAGCACTCTGTGAACAGCCAGCTTCTTTGGCAAATAATATTTGTGGCTTATCCTCAAACCTCATTGTGAATGGTGTCAATGATTGTATTCTTGACAATTGTCCGATCAGCAGTCTTCCCCATGATTTTGTAGCCTAGTGAACCAAACTGAGATACTTTTTGCAGGTTCAGGAATTTTTGCAGGTGTTTTGAGTTGATAAGCTGATTGGCATGTCACCATTATTCTAATTTGTTGAGATGGTGGGTTTTTGTTAATTGTGAGCCAAAATCATAAATTCAATTCAATTCAAGTTTATTTGTTTAGCGCTTTTTACAATGCAAATCGTTACAAAGCAACTTTACAGAAAATTATGTTTCTACAATATTTAGTTATAGCTTATAAGTGGTGATTGTCAGTTTGTGCACGTATGACAGGATTTGTAGAAAAAATTTTACAAGTCGTAGTCAGCCAGATGATGACCTAGAAGTGCATTTCAATAGTCCAGTCTAGAGGTCATGAATGCATGAACTAGCTTTTCTGCATCAGAAACAGACAACATGTTTCGTAGCTTGGCAATGTTTCTAAGATGGAAGAATGCAGCTTTTGTAACATGGGAAATATGATTTTCAAAAGAAATGTTACTGTCTAATATAACACCCAGATTTTTGACTGTAGAAGAAGTAACAGTACATCCGTCTAGTTGCAGATTGTAATCTACAAGATTCGGTGGAGTGTTTTTTGGTCCAATAATTAATATCTCTGTCTTATCCAAATTTAATTGGAGATAATTATTGGTCATCCAATCTTTTACATTTTTAACACACTCTGTTAGCTTAGATCATTTAGAGGTTTCATCTGGTCTCGTTGAAATATAGAGCTGAGTATCATCAGCATAACAGTGGAAGCTAATTACGTATTTTCTAATAATATTACCAAGGGGCAACATGTTTATTGAAAATAGAAGGGGACCTAGGACAGATCATTGTGGCACTCCATATTTTACTGATGATAAATGCGATGACTCCCCATTTAAGTAAACAAAACGGTAGTGATCGGACAGGTAGGATCTAAACCATCTTAGTGCCTGCCCTCGAATACCTGTATAGTTTTGTAATCGATCTATGAGTATGTTATGATCTATGGTGTCAAACGCAGCACTAAGATAAAGTAAAACTAGAAATGAGATGCAGCCTTTATCTGACGCAAGAAGCAGGTCATTTTAAATTTTAAGTGCAGTTTCTGTGCTATGGTCGGGCCTGAAACCTGACTGAAATTCTTCATACAGATCATTTTTGTGCAGGAAGGTGCTCAATTGAGCAGACACAACTTTTTCTAAAATTTTAGACATAAATGGAAGATTTGAAATAGTCCTATAATTTTCCAGTTCACTAGGATCTAGTTTTGGTTTCTTAATAAGAGGCTTAAAGGTGCCATATACAAAAATTGAGGTAAAAATATCCATAACATGACCTACACGCATCAAAAGAATGAGAAGAAATAAGGGCGATGATGTCATTAAAAAAATGTCAAGTTATAGTGCTGCAGAGATATCAACCTTAATTACCATTAGCATTACTAGCCCCGGCCCGACAGGTGTCGTACTACCAGTTTCGGCCATCGGAGGCGGTATGCAGGCAACATAACCACCAGCCAACCTGCAATACACGAATAACTCGCAGGCTTCTGGGCGTGCCTGAACCTGATGTCAATCATGTGAAAAGTACAGCCCAGTACTTCATTTCAGTTCAGGGAAGAGAGCGCCACCCGCTACAGGGAAACAACCGCTCGGAATCACAAATCAAATCCGATAAGAAAAGGAGCCGAACCAGAGTAAACATCGGCACTGCTTTTAATCGCTGGAGACAACTGATGGACCTGAAAGAAATGAGGTTCGACTCCGAACTTGCAACATTTCTTTTGGATTGGTAAGTTAGATGCTGTTAGTATTTCGCTAGAAGTTTGTTTTATATGTTTGTGTATTTGTTTTCAGGAAGTTATAACATAGAAATGTATCGAAGGCTGTTCGATAAACGTGCTAATGTTAGCGATGGCTAACCGTAGCTGCGTTTGATAATTAGCTAGCTATAACTTAACATTACCCATTTTATTATATCATAACTAACCTGCTCTGTCTAGTCTGTTGGTCTCCGTGTCCTCTTTGCTTCGTGGTTTTTCTGTGCGTGAAAAAATTGATGTGTGGCGTGAAAGCGTGTGAAAAGAGTCAATTGCGTGTGTCTCACGGTGAATGCTTGAGAGTTGGCACATTAGTTCCCAAGCAGAATAAAGGACAGGTTGATTATTGCTATTTAGCGTTTGTATTAATCTATGAAGTGTCCCTGTTTGCGTACAGGGACATAAAAAATAAATTAATAAGTGATACGTGGACCAAGGTGTCTGAGATTGTTCTTTTTAAGTAAAGGATCCTAATATTTCATCCACAACAATATTTAATGAGGTTAACTTATAACTCCTTGTGGTTAGTCTGCACGAGATCAACAAGCTTGTTTGCTTTGCGGCTGCTTTAAATACAAAATAAGCATTTGATCTACGTTAGAGCGTCTGAGCGCTCACAAATCTTTCTGCAGCGTCGTGAGCAGAGCGACAAGTGAGATTTTTGATGCTCTAGACGCCGGCGGTGTGAAAGCACATTTAGGCTTCGGCTATGGCTGTAGTGTTGTTGTAAAAGTAGGGGCGGAGCATAGAGACTATGCCGTTTCTCGTTTGTTACTCTAGAGTAGACCAATTCACTTTATTGAGGCATACTGCCCCCATCTGGTATGGAATGTGGAGTATGACTTGTTTTTTTTGCCAAACATTACAGATGGCACCTTTAATAACCACCAGCTTGAATGGTTTTAGGACGTGACCTAAAGATAACGATGAGTTAATAATATTGAGAAGTGGTTCTTCGGCTACAGGTAACAACTCTTTCAATAATTTAGTGGGTACAGGATCTAATAAACATGTTGTTGGTTTAGATACAGTGATAAATTTATTTAGCTCTTCCTGTCCTATATTTGTAAAGCACTGCAGTTTATTTTTGGGTGCGATAGATGAAACTGAAGTGTTAGACGCTGTAGAATCTACATTCGCTATTGTATTTCTAATGTTATCTATTTTATCAGTGAAGAAATTCATAAAGTCATTACAATTTAACGTTGGTGGAATATTTAAATCAGGTGGCGTCTGGAAATTTGTTAATTTAGCCACTGTGCTAAATAAAAACCTTGGATTGTTTTGGTTATTTTCTATGAGTTTGTGGATATGCTCTGCCATAGAAGTTTTTAGAGCCTGTCTATAGCTGGACATACTGTTTTTCCATGCAATTCTAAAAACTTCCAAGTTAGTTTTTCTCCATTTACATTCAAGACTACGAGTTACTTTCTTGAGAGAGTATTACTGTTATACCATGGCACAGTACGTTTTTCTCTAACCTTTTTCAATTTGATGGGTGCAACAGCTTCTAATGTATTAGAGAAAATAGTGCCCATGTTGTCAGTCATTTTGTATAATTCATGTATATTTTTGGGTACAAATAGCAGTTGAGATAGATCAGGCAGGTTATTTGCGAATCTGTCTTTGGTGACTGGAACAATAGTTCTGCCCAGACGGTAACGCTGAGACATATAGTTAATATCAGTGATATGCAGCATGCACGATACAAGGAAATTGTCTGTAATATCATCACATTGAGGTACGATATCTATAGCAGTAAGATCGATTCCATGCAATATAATTAAATCAAGTGAATGATTAAAACGATGAGTGGGCCCGGTGACATTTTGCTTGACTCCAAAAGAGTTTATTAGGTCAGTAAACACAAGTCCTAATACATCATTTGTATTATCAATGTGAATATTAAAATCTCCCATGATTAGCGCCTTATCAACTGTAACCAGAAGGTCTGAGAGGAATTCTGCAAATTCTTTTAGGGATTCTGTATACGGCCCTGGTGGTCTATACTGTCACGGTGCTGGGTGCCGTCTTAGCTTCCCGTGCGGTCTGTGTTGTCCTGTCTGTTCAGTAGCTTGTGGTCTGGGCAATCAGCGCTGATCGTGGCGGGGTTGTGCAGATCACGAGTTGATTCTTCCCCACCTGTCACTCGTTCCCCCACTCCCTTAAATGTCTCTGCTTTTCTGTCTGTGGTCGTGAGTAGATTGTTTTGTCTTTGCCCATGTTTTGCATGATTCTCAGTATCAGTCTCATCTTCTGTTCTTTTGTCAAAGGATCCGTAATTCGGAGATCCGGCAGCGCGAGTGGTCCGCTGTGTGCCGGCCAGCTCGGAGATCTCTGTGTGCGCCAGAGCATATCATTATTGTTTATGTTATTTTGTGTTTTGTGGCGAGAATAAAGATTCTCCTTTTTTTTATTCTGCATCTGAGTCCTCTGTCCAGTACGCACCCTGACAGAATCTACTCACCAAAGATGGATTCAGCAGAGGAAACGGAGCTGCGCCGAGCTCTTCAGCAGCAGGGCTCTCTTCTGGGTCGACAGCAGGAGGAAATTGCAGCTTCTCGTCGCGCCTACTCGGAGATCGCTCTCCAACTCAACCGGCTAGCCGAACGGCTTGACCAGCTGCAGGCCAGCCCTTCAGCTGCCTCGTCTGTACCGGATGCCCCGTCTGTCCCACATGCTCCTCACCATGCAGAACCGTGACTCAATCCACCCGCTCCATACTCGGGTGAGCCCAACTCATGTCGATCATTTTTGTCCCAGTGTTCACTGACTTTCACTAGAGCTGCCCCCTGGCTTGGATGGGCTTACCGATCTCGCCATTCGGGTCGACGACCGGATTACTCTCCGTTCTCGGCACCGTAGAGAGGGGATTCCCCATGAACATGTCACCGGGGTTCCGTATGGAGTTTTGTCTGTTAATCATTCTGAGGAGATTAGATTTCACCTCATTCACTCGCCCACCGCTCCAGTGGTGTTGAGTCACACCTGGTTGGTTAAACATAACCCCCATATTAATTGGGCCCGTGGTTCTATTTTGGCTTGGAGCCCTTTCTGTTTAGCTCAGTGTTTGGATGCTGCTTTTCCCCCTGTCTTGGCTCATTCTGTGTTGCAGGAGGAGCTGATTAACTTGGTGGATGTACCGGAGGCTTACCATGATTTGAGAGCAGTTTTCAGTAGGTCCCGAGCTTCATCTCTGCCTCCACACCGCCCGTACGACTGTGCGATTGACCTGCTTCCTGGCACTTCTCCACCTAAGGGGCGCCTTTACTCTCTGTCGGAGCCGGAGGCCATGGAGAGGTATATACATGATTCTCTGGTAGCAGGCATTATCCGTCCTTCATCCTCTCCAGCCGGGGCAGGGTTCTTCTTCGTGGAGAAGAAGGATGGTTCGTTGTGCCCCTGTATTGACTATCGGGGGTTGAATGAAATCACGGTAAAGGATCATTATCCTTTGCCGCTGATGTCATCGGCCTTCGAACTCCTTCAGGGGGCAACCATCTTTACGAAGTTGGACCTTCGCAGTGCTTATCACTTGGTCCGGATTAGGGAGGGGGACAAATGGAAGACCGCCTTTAACACCCATACAGGGCACTTTGAGTATTTATTTATGCCGTTTGGGCTTTCCAACTCCCCGGCGACCTTTCAGGCACTCATCAACGACGTGCTCCGAGACATGGTCGATCAGTTTGTTTTTGTTTAAATCGACGACATCCTTATTTTTTCCCAGAATGAGCGCGATCATGTCCAGCACGTTAGGCGAGTGCTCCAGCAGCTGCTGGAAAATCGTTTATTTGTTAAGTTGGAGAAGTGCGAGTTTCACGCACAGTCGGTTCCGTTCCTGGATTTTATTCTCTCGCCTGAAGGTATCCGAATGGATCTCGCCAAGGTAAATGCAGTTGCTGATTGGCCCACCCCAGATAGTCATAGAGCGGTCCAGCTCTTTCTGGGGTTTGCCAATTTTTACAGGCGGTTCATTCGGAACTTTAGCCAAATCGCCCTTCCTCTGACTGATCTCACCTCCACAAAGAAACAATTCTGTTGGTCATCGCAGGCCCAAGCTGCGTTTGAGAACCTTAAGAGTCAATTTGTTTGGCCCCCATTCTAACGACCCCTGACCCATCTCGTCAGTTCATTGTGGAGGTGGATGCGTCGAAGGTGGGGGTGGGGGCAGTTTTGTCTCAAAGATCAACTTCGGACGAGAAAATACATCCCTGCACCTTTTTTTCTCATCGTTCAAACCCAGCTGAACGGAACTATGACATTGGGAAAAGGGAGTTACTAGCTGTCAAGCTGGCCCTGGAGGAGTGGCGTCACTGGTTAGAGGGAGCGCGATTTCCGTTTATCATTTGGACTGATCATAAGAATCTTGAGTACATTCGCACCGCCAGGAGAATATATTCTAGGCAGGCTCGCTGGGCATTATTTTTCGGACGTTTCAGGTTTACCATTTCTTATCGCCCGGGCTCTGAGAATGGTAAACCTGACGCGCTGTCGCGGGTTTCTGAGGCTGAGGCTAGTCCCACCCTCCCAGTGGCCATTTTACATCCCGAACGGGTTGTGGCTGCGGTCACCTCGGGGGTGGAGTCCAAGGTCCGCGCGGCACAACGCCATGCTTCTGTTCCCACTGGATGCCCAGAGGGTCTGCTCTTTGTACCTGAGTCAGTCCAACGTAGCGTACTTCAGTGGGGCCACTCTTCTAGTCTAGCTTGCCACCCTCGAGCGACTCGTACTTGTAGGTTAATCAAGCAGCGGTTTTGGTGGCCATCCGTGGCGCAGGATGCTCAACGGTTTGTGTCGGCCTGTCCGATTTGCGCTTCATGTAAGGGATCCAATCGAACCCCTGCAGGGCTACTTCAGCCGTTGTCGGCCCCTTCGCAGCCCTGGTCACACATAGCGATGGACTTTGTGACTGGCTTGCCTCCATCTAGGGGCAAGACTGTGGTTCTCACTGTGGTGGACAGGTTCTCAAAGGCAGTCCATTTTATTCCCCTCCCCAAATTGCCATCAGCGAGGGAGACAGTGACTACAGTCTTAGATCACGTTTTCCGTATTCACGGCCTCCCGGTGAACGTGTTTTCTGACAGAGGTCCCCAGTTTGTGTCTAGGTTTTGGATAGAGTTCTGTCGACAGCTGGGGGCGACTGCGAGCCTATCTTCCGGTTATCACCCACAGACTAATGGTCAGGCCGAGCGTGGAAACCAAGATTTGGAGAGAGTCCTGCGCTGTGTGGCGTCTGCTGAACCGTCATCTTGGAGTTCCAGGTTGACCATGGTAGAGTATGCGCATAATTCCCTCCCGGTCTCATCTACGGGTTTGTCTCCCTTCCAGTGCTGTTTAGGCTACCAGCCACCTCTATTCTCCTCTCAAGAATCCGATGCCGTTGTTCCCTCCGCGCATGCGTTTATTCAGAGATGCATCAGTACTTGGAGGATCGCCAGAGAAGCCCTCACTCGGACTGGTGAGAGGAACAAGGCATCGGCGGACCGTCACCGTACTAAGCACCCACTTTACGTGTGTGGTCAGAGAGCCTGGTTGTCTACTAAGGACATTAACTTCAGACTGCCCTCATGTAAACTGGGACCCAAATTTGTTGGACCGTTTATCATAGCCAAAGTGCTTAGTCCGGTGTCAGTTCGGCTCAAATTACCCCCTCAGTTTAGAAGGATCCACCCGGTTTTCCACGTTTCTAAGATTAAACCCGCCTTTCGCTCCCCCCTTCAGCCCCTGACCTCTGCCTCCTAGGCTCATCGATGGGTTGCCTGCGTATACTGTATGGCGGCTCATTGATGTCCGGTGTAGGGGTAGAGGGTCATCAATATCTGGTAGACTGGGAGGGTTATGGTCCGGAGGAGAGATGCTGGGTTCCGGCTCGCCATATTCTGGATCGCGCTCTCATTGATCAATTTCATCAGCGTCAAGGTGAGTCCTCCGGGGACACCAGGAGGTGTCCCTGAGGTGGCGGGTACTGTCACGGTGCAGGGTGCCGTCTCAGCTTCCCCTGTGGTCTGTTTTGTCCTGTCTGTTCAGTAGCTCGTGGTCTCGGCAATCAGTGCTGATCGTGGCGGGGTTGTGCAGATCACGAGCTAATTCTTCCCCACCTGTCGCTTGTTCCCCTACTCCCTTATATGTCTCTGCTTTTCTGTCTGTGGTCGTGAGTAGATTGTTTTGTCTTTGCCCATGTTTTGCATGATTCTCAGTATCAGTCTCACCCTCTGTTCTTTTGTCAAAGGATCCGTAATTCGGAGATCCGGCAGCGCGAGTGGTCCGCACTGTGCTGGCAAGCTCGGAGATCTCTGTGTGCGCCAGAGCATTTCATTATTGTTTATGTTATTTTGTGTTTTGTGGTGAGAACAAAGATTCTCCTTTTCTTTACTCTGCATCTGAGTCCTCTGTCCAGTAAGCACCCTGACATATACTGTACACAGTAGCCAGAGCAAGAGATACATTAGATTTATTTTGCATGTTTGACAGAGTAACATTGAGCAGACGTATTTCGAATGAGTTAAACTTGTATCCCGTTTTCTGGGTAACATTGAGAATATCACTGTATATTGGTGCAACACCTCCGCCACGACCAGTCTGACGGGGCTCATACTTATAACAGTAGTTTGGTGGAGTTTACTCATTTAGACCAAAATAATCATTTGGTTTTAGCCAGGTTTCAGTGAAGCCGAGTACATCAAAACTATTATCTGTGATCATTTCATTTACAATAACTGCTTTGGGTGTGAGTGATCTAATATTTATGAGCCCAAACTTTAAAGATTGTTTTTGTTCATTTACTTTACATGTTTCTGGTTTAATCACGATAAGATTTTTTCTAGATCCTACATTCAATTTATATTTTGACCTCACTATTCGGGGAACAGACACAGTCTTAATAGATTGTACAGCACAAGTACTTTTGTCATTTAAGCGGTTGGAACAAAATTCATTATAATAGTTATTTGAGAATTGTCTTACTAGTCACATGGAGCGAAGTGTCCTGGAGATGTTGTCAGAGAGCAGCTCCACTCCGACTCTGCTGGGGTGCAAGCCATCAGCGCGAAACAGCCTAGGATGCTCCCAGAAAAGATTCCAGTTATTAACAAATAGCAGTTTCTGTTCTTTACACCGTGACAACAACCATTAATTTAAAGCAAAAAGTCTACTGAACTTTTCGTGTCCTCGTCGATATGTGGGCAGTGGTCCTGACATGATGATCGTCTCCGTGGGAGTCGTGCTGCGAACCGTCTCGATCAGGCTGCTGAAGTCCCTCTTCAGCGTCTCTGTCTGCTGCAGCATGTTTTCGTTAACCCCAGCGTGAAGCACGACCGCTCTGGGGCTCTCGTCGGCCTTCAGGATCGTGGGTATCTGCGCAAAAACATCAAGAACATGAGCACCAGGGAAACAATGAGTGTGCACTTTACCTTCGGCTAATGTAGCACGGACGTGTCGGACGATGGAGTCTCCGATGATCACAGCGTCGCGTCCTGTCTCGCGGAGGGCAGCAAATCGGTTCCGTGTGGAGATCTCAAAGAACGGAGGGGGAGAAGTCGTCACCCGGGGCCTGGCTCACGTCCTCCGCTGTGGATGCACCCAGGGTCCATGGTGTCCCAGCGCCGAGAGTGAAGGACATCTGGGAAGATCGCGTCCTGGGTGCATTGGGCCTGTGCAGAGAAACACATGGAGTAGACGAAGTGGGACTGTTAACAGAACTCTGTATACTTACCCCGGACTTGTGAGCGTCAGCCTGGGATGATTCCAGCGTGGCTCTCGGCTCTCTCAGCTGGGCCTGCCTCACCTCCAGGTCGCACCCAATGCAGCTCGAACATGTCCTTGCCTGCAATCAAAGGTAGACATTCATCTGCCATTAAAGCAAGTAACAGTGAGTACAGCAGTGGTAATGTGTGTGAATAGAGTATTAGCAATGTAAGCGCAGTTAGCAGCAACCACGCCGCTGATGCTAACGGGCTATAAGCTAATAGCGGACCCAGGAGCTCAAAATAAAACTAGTGATAACGAGGCGCTCTGATTGTTTTTGTTGTACAATACAATAGAGGATATATTCACACGTTATATAAACGGAAATGATGGTGTATAAAATTTATTTTTAAGATAAAAATAGTCGATAAAAAGAATATAGGGATGGAGCTCAAACACAGTACAGGCGCCAACAACAAACAGGAAGTGACAATTTAAAGAACCTTAAGACTTAAACTACTTCAGTCTGTATTCATTGAATTTATTTATTACACACATTTCATAGTTTGAGTTGAATTACTGAAATATTGATATCTTCCATGACATTCTAATGTCAGATGCACCTGTGTGTGTGTTTGTTATATATGTATATGTATATGTATATGTATATGTATATGTATATGTATATGTAAGTGTGTTTGTTTGTTTTCTTTTCTAGTTTTTGTGATTCTGGAGAGTCCTGTTCATCCTTTGACTGAAGGAGATACTCTGACTCTACGCTGTTTATATCAACATTCAACTCTACAAAACCTCAGAGCTGATTTCTATAAAGATGGATCACTCATCCAGAATCAAACTACAGAGATGATCATCTCTACTGTCTCAAAGTCACATGAGGGTTTCTACTACTGCAAACACCCAGAGAGAGGAGAGTCACCCAAGAGCTGGATCTCAGTTAGAGGAGTCTCAAATGAATGCTGCTGTATATGTGAGCTGATTTATTTTTTATGCTCTCGTTCAGGTATAGTACATGATAAAGTGCTTGTGTGTCTGTGTTTCAGTGTCTCCTTCAGAATCTCAAATCTCGGTCCTCCACACACTCAGTTCTGTTCTGGCAGTTTGTCCATATCTGCTAGTGACAGTTGTGCTGATTTTCAAATGCTACAGAATGAGAGGTGAAACATCTGACTGATTTATTAGATGATAATTATTATATTTCAATAATCATTATATTTAAACCAACAAATGAGTCAGTATTATCATATAATATTATGTGGCTTACTTACTGAGGGTTTGTTCTTTGTAAAGTTGCTTCAGGAACAATGTGTTATTAATATTGCATTGGCTCTATCTCTTCATGTCTATCTTATTCCTAAAATACACAACTTCTCTCACTGACACATATTTTTTTTTTGTTTTTTGTTTTTGTTTGTTTTCCAGTAAATCTAGTTGAAATACGATAATAGTCCATGAAAACAATTAATGAAGACAGGCAAAACATGCTTGGCAATAAGCAAATACTGAAAATGTCGTTTTGTGTGTGTGTGTGTGTGTTTGTGTATTTAACAGGTACATCTTGAAGATGAAGAAGCTTTAATGTAATCAGTTGTGATGGTGAGAAAATCATCTTCAGTTTTGATAATTACTGCATTTAAATGCAGAAATGAACTCCCTTTCTGATCGCTCCATGTGTGTGTGTGTGTGTGTGTGTGTGTCAAATACAGAAGTCACTCCTGATTCATGATGAATAACTTTTTGGCATCTCATGGTTGTCAAAGTCAACATGAACCAGAATTACCATCCCACTTGACCTCCATTGATTTGCTTCTCACTGGATTTTATCCATGATGAACTGACTGTTTTATGTGGTTAAACTTTAGAAAAGGCTAAGAACAAGGGCCTTTTTTTAACTTTAACCAGAAACATGCATGTTAAACTGTTTAACAAACTCACCTGAACAAACTAATCAAGGTCTTCAGGATTATTAGAAAGTTATAATGTCTGGCAAGTTTCATCAAAGATTAACAGATTTACACTGGGTTTAACCCATTTGGTTTTTGTTATTTTTGTCCAATACAATATTGGTAATATGGATAAAACCCCTCTTCCCATTCCTGAACTACACTGAGCTTTAGCATCACAAGTACAGTACTCAACTTTTTTATTGTCTTTAATTAAAACAACAACATCCATTCAAACAATTCAAACAGGGAAGTGGGAGCAACAGACACATCAATAATAATAAAAAAAGCTTCTGTTCATTCCTTTATATAGTCAAATTTTTTGTAAGAAATATATTGCCATGCATTGATAATATTAGGTTTAGCCTTTTTTTCACTTGTGCTGTTGTACCTTCACAAGGAGGCTGTGGATCTAAAATGTTTTTGCGCAGACGTGAGTACTGTGGAGTAAACCATTTTTGTATTATTGTCTTCTTTGCCACTGGAAAACCATAAACATGGTATAAAAAAGACATAAACATGGATTAGACGTGTAATCAGTTTGTAGTTAAAAGGATAAAACAGAATTAATGTGTCCACAGTTTGACAATAATTGGACATTCCCAAAACATGTGGAGAAAAGTAGCTGATGATAGTGTTCTACTGTAATATTAAAACACATTATAACCACATAAACATAACATGGTTTGTAAGCAGATGCATTTTTATTGTATTTGTTTTTAATAAAGAAAAGTCTCATTTTCTTTTAAAAAAAACATATCTGGAGCTGATACTTTGTTAAAACTTGCAGTGTCACCGTAAGAGCCAAAGAATAATTACTTCTCACTATAATGAATCGGGATTTACTGTCAAAATGTCTAGTCGTGGCCAAATGTTTTGGCAGTGACAAATTTTGAAATATGTTTGCTTCAGTCAATCTTCATAACCTCTGTAATTCACCATGGCAAGCTGGAAATTAGTTTCTAGGCCAAATCCTGACTGATGGCCATAAAGTTCTCTGAATCGATCACAATTCTGCTTGTCCACCCGCCTTTTGAGGACTGACCACAGGTTCTTTATGGGATTGAGATCCGGGGAGTTGCCTGGCAACGGATCTAAAATTTCAATGTAGTTATCTTTGAGCTACTTCTTTATCACTCTTGTTTTTTGACATGGAGCTCCTTTAAGCTGGAAAATGTACAAATCATCACCAAACTGCTTTTGGATCATTAGAAGTCATCGCTCTTGTAGAAAGTTTTGATACCATTCTTTATTTATGGCAGTGTTTTTGGGTAGAATTATGAGATCCCACTCCCTTAGTTTTAAAAGCAACTGTGCAACTCATCAAGTTTTACTTCTGTTCTTTTACTTTAGTTTCTTTTTTTTTTTTCGTTGAGAGTTTTGTGTTCTGAGTTATGTTCTAATGAGTGTGACCTTGAGTGCTCATTCAAATTCAACCAGCCCGCACAACTCCGCATCATCAGCCAACACCCAACCACGGGCTTCCCAAGACGTCACTTCAGCGACTACTGAACTTCCAGCCAATCAGCAACATCGGGAAACTCCCTTTCAATGACATCAAACGGAACCCCCTTTTCACAGGAGATACAAGTAACACCTCCACCTAATTAAGTGATTTATGGCTGTTCATGTCTATGCAATTTCACCTATTGCGTTTTTCATGGAGAGTTTTTCATGTATGATTTGCTAATGCTAGTGAATGTTTACATTAGAGTGCATCGTCCTACTGTTAGACTGTACAAAAACACTGGAATTAATTTGGGGAGCGGCTGGAAACTAGCGACCTCTCCCGGTTGGGGATAGTATTAAATGCAAAAAATCTTGCTTTCAAATGTGACATATATTTCAAATATATTACTTTTAAATAGCATATATATATATGGCTCTAAAAGTCATTACAATTCTTTTTAAATAAAAAGTAAATTAAATGGTTCTTAAATTGGACAAAAAATAAAAAAAGAAATACACTGCACAACATGTTGTGTACAGAACTGCACATGTACTATTGTTTTGTTGTTACCATTTTGTGTTTGTGTTTGTCTTTGCTGTGCTGCTGCTGTTGTTGCTGTTTTTCATAGCCTTCAGATTTCAATGTTTTTTTTTTTTTTTATCATGTGATCTGTGAAAATGATAATAAAAAAAATATAACTGTCACAATATACACAGGAACATAGACATATACACAGGAACATATACACAGGAACATTCTTTGACATAGAATTTAACTCATAGATGTGGAATTCTCAGAGACACAAATGCCATGTACAACAGCTGACCAAGAACTGAAAACAGGGAACACTATTTACACACCTGGGATCAATGAAACAACATAGGAAACACCTGGAATGCACTTAACACAATGGGATCAGGAAGGACCAAATATAGGCATGGAAGGCACATGAGGAGCAAAACAGACACAAAATGGTGGGTTTTCCTTGCAACATTTCTGTAATGTTACTGTGACTTTTTTTGGGGGGATGGGGGTTTCAAAGTTCACATGATTATCAACATTATCAAAAGAATTTCTGTAACACATGAGGTACATTTGCATGTATTTAATCTGTCTTGATGTTCCTAAAGATCTGACTGCAGGTTTCAGGAAGTCTTGAGGCTTTAACACTTTCTTTGTCTTTAACCGTCTGTCATCATTCAGTCAGTATGGAGCTCAGTCAACTTCTTCTCGTGCTTTGTGAGTGTTATTTTATTTTTGTGTATTTCACTGGATGATAATTGCTATTATTTTCTGAATAGGATCATGTGAATAAGTGTTCCTTAATTTTATTTTCCTTTTTTTTCTTACTGATGTCAGAATTTAAAGTCCAGCTCTAGTTTTTCATATATGAGTGAAAGATGAGTTTGAGAGAAGAAGTGTGCAGTTAGTACTTTGTGTGAAACAGTAATGCACTCTGTTGTGTTGTAGATGATTGTAGAGTCATTCAGTTTTGTGTTTTGAAATGGTGTTGAATTGGTTGCAAAGATTTGTTTATATTTATTGTCTCTGTTGCTATGTTTAGACATTAACATTAGTGGTAACACTTTAGAATACTGTTCCATCATTAATGAATAACTACACAGGAACAAATAACTAAAGTACAATTAACATTCTAGAAACTATTATTAACTAACAAAAAACGTATAGCACTCAGTTCAAAGTGGTAGCTCATTTTTCATATATTCCGGAGAACTACTGTATAATTAATGTGGATTATGAATAATATATGACTAATTCAAAAGAGAAGATTAGGGTAGACCCCCTAGTAATGACTCAAGTGTTATTAAATCCTTTATTTGGATCAGTAATCACTAGTAATGACTCTATTACCCGATGTGAGTTATCATGATGTGTGGTTGGTTGGTGGTAAAAGTACTGCAGTGACCAAAGTAGCGCAATGACCATATTCCAAATATCAAAACTCTAAATATTTCATTACCATATATAAAATTCACTGTTATGAATATTGATCCTAAACAGCTAAAAAGTTTCCAGTGGCCCGCCGTCAAAAAACCTTACATCTAGTGCATTTGTTTCATATAGAATGCAAAATGATTCAATACAAGCATTTCAGGCAAACTGTAATTTATGCAACATTTCAAACCTAGGAGTACTGTAGTTCACTTTAAAATTAAAATGTCCTAAAAAGTTACTCATCCCCATGTCATCCAATATGTTAATCTCTTTATTTCTTCAGTCAAAAAGAAATTATGGTTTTTGAGGAAAGCATACCCAGATTTTTGTCCATATAATAGATTTCAACAGTTACCAAAAAGTTGCAGTGTCAAAGCAGCTTCAAAGGGCTCTATATGGTACCAGACGAGGAAGGAATAAGGGTGTTAACTAACAAAACGATCAGCCATTTAATAAAAAAAAAAAAAGAAAAAAAAAAAAAAGAAAAAAAAAATTATATGCTTTGTCCACCTTATTTTTCAGCGTGGAAGTAAGCCATTTTCTGTCAATGTGCAAGACTTCTAGTTCATTAGCCGCTATAGGAAAAGAACAAGAAAAATAAGAACGTGCAGTAAACAGTTAAACTGTTTGAACTACAAACCAATGTAGCAAATTAGCTCCAAAAGTGAATATTTATGATGAATTATAATGATGAATATTTAGATTAGATTTTAGAATTAACTGTAGCAGAATGGATTATTTACAATTATTTGATCTGTCTGTCCACCGAGCAGAATAACATAACCATTAATCAATTTTAGAAAAGGTTATTTTCCTGGCCAAGGAAGAATAACTGCTCTACTTGTGTACTAACTAGTAGTGGGTTAGCATGTAACAAGATAGCAAACATTCAGTGACTTTGAGTTGTGGGCAGCACACAGAAACAAATCGATTGTGAATATAAGAGATTTAATAAATGAACCTATAGCTAGCATATAACTAAACCAAGCAAAACACCAATGTATATATACAGAATGAAGGAAAGTAAAGAAAATGGATAGAAGAGCAAAAGAATGGCAGTATTTAACATAAATTAACCACAACCTAATGAGAATCATTCAAGAACCAAAAATCACCTTAAAAAGGGGCTCAGACTTAAACACGCATCTTAATAGTTGTAAACAGTACTTGCAATGGACATTCTTGATGAATTCTTATTAGAAGGAAGCTGGATATTTTTTCATGTGGTCCTTCTGAAGATAGGAAAGAGATTAATATATATATATATATATATATATATATATATATATATATATATATATATATATATATATATATATATATATATATAGTCTAAATTAATAAGTGTGTGTGTGTGTGTGTGTGTGTGTGTGTGTGTGTGTTGTGTTTTGTGAAAATGTGATTTTTGGTGTCTGGCATCGAGGGACATCTAGTTATCTCAGAATGTGTTTGAAGTTGGATGGGGAGACCCAAAAGAAGGTCTGCTCAGTTTCTTCCAGATAATGGGGGTAAACCTTGCCATTAAGCACCCATATAAATGTAAAATATGGGGCCAGAGTCTGTAATTTATATGCAAATGTAAAAGGCTCAAGGAATCCCTAAAACATAAAGCCCAAATGATTGTACATTATTCTAAGCAGATGTTACACCAGTGTGTTCATATTTAAGATAATACATGAAAATATAGTAGCCTAACTTATCGAAATACAGATTTGTTTTCCTCAGAAATTTTTGTGTACTTAAAAATTTCAGGTTATAAAGTGAAGCTATAAAACATTATTATTTTTTTTTTCATTTATCTTTTAATTATTGCAAACTTTATTTTTTTGCAAACAAAGTGGATTTACTATTAATATTCAAACATGGAAGAAATGTTGTGTGATTATTCCTTAAAAATAGTGTTTGTTTAATTTTAGTTGTAGTAGTAGCAGTAATAGGCTATGTGCCTATAACTATTTTTCATTAGGATGTACAATGTCCTCAAATCAAACCTGACTTTTTTGTTGGGTTGCCGTGAATACCTTTACCGCTCTGGTTTTGAGATATGATGCTAGTTTTACTCAATCAAATGGTAAAATGCTCATGAAGTGACTCTCAGAGCAGTTCTGGAGATGATCATGTGTTTATGTCCTCATTTAGTGAGACAGCAGATGCTGAAACTGCATGTCTGCACCATTTATTAATAGAGACAGGAAGATAGAAGAACATGCAGAAATCATATTTAAATTGACTTTTATTGCTTCATATTTACAGATACTAGTCTGTATCGTGGTTTTATTTAAGTCTAATGACCTACTTTTGATTAATTCATTCAGAATTTGACAAATTCTGTGACATTCCATGTTCTGTATTTTTCTGACTGGATAAAGTCTACTGTAATTTTTCTTGTTATCATGCGGCTACTTGCACATGTGAACATAAAATATCTTACATACCACTTCTGGTGAAGGAGCCAGTGTAATGCAAATATATCTGAAAAGTCTGCGCCATGTTCTCGCCAAGAGATCTCGTCACACTCCTAATGTCTGGTATGTGTGCACAAATATAATTAAATTATTTAAAGTAATTAAAATGAAAGGGGTCATCAGGTGATACATGCACTTTTAAAAGTAGTTTGAACTGAAATGTGTGTTGGCAGTGTGTGTACACAGCCACGCTATAATGATCAAGTTCAAGTTGAGCTTTATTGTCGTTCTGCTACATGTGGGGACATACAGTGAAACGAAATGTCGTGCCTCAGGACCACAGTGCTACATAAATACAGACATAACACATAACAATGAAGTAAAACAGTATCAACCTATACACAACAAACCTAATGATAGGTTTTGACTATAAATATACTATATTATACTAAATACTATATATAAATGTTTACCTATTCATAAGCTAAAAAATACAGACTATATGAATGCTTCACATAAATATGTATCGATACACAACTAACCTACTGACATATTTTGAATATGAATAAACAGGTGCATCATCACAATAAATTAGTGCCTGTAAATTAAATTAAATTAAAGTTAATTTATGTCAGTAATTCAATTCAAATTGTGAAACTTGTCTGTTAAATAAATTCAGTGCACATAGACAGATTACGTCTACGGTTCTTTTAATTGTGATGAATATTGCTCACATTAAACAAAAACCCACCACTTTACGATCTCAACAAATTAGAATATGGTGACATGCCGTGATCAGCTCCACACGGTCAGCTGGAGCTCAGTGATCACATATCCACCGAGAGCAGTCTCACCTTGACTAGTCCTTCTGATTTTTTTCACTGGCTCTGATGTCTCTTTAGTGGTTAAACATAAAATATAATTCATTTTGGGGAACTGGTAATCTTTGGACTTTATTCAATTTATTTATATGTTAAAATGAAAATAAATAGAGGCAATTGATATAAAATTTTGTTTCATTGTAATGGTTGTATTTATACACATTTCCCTGAACTAAGTAAATTTATGCGGCTATTATTATGTTTAAATTAAAAATGAAAGGAGGCATTGGTAGAGCTGTAGTCAAGTCCAGCTTTGTCAAGTCCAAGTCCAGGACTAGTCAAGACCGAGTCCAAAGAGGTTCGAGTCCAAGTCAAGGCCGAGTCCAAATGAGAGAAAAAAGGGTCCTCTTCAAGACTACATACATAACTACGCATAATATGTAATGCGAGAGACAGCATACTGTATCTCCTATTCTAAGAAAATAATTTTACATGATTATTTGTAATGATCAAAAAGCATGTGCAAAGTAAAAACTCCAAACTAGATCCTGGAAGGGCCAATGTCCAGAAAAGTTTAGCTCCAACTGGCCTTAACACACCCAGAGTAACTCTGATAGATGGAGAGTGAGAAGATACAGTAAACAGATGGAAGATTTTTCATCATCAGTGTGGGGATCACAAACAGCTACATGTACAATCAACTCCACCAACACATCAGACACTGGAGTGTACTGGTGTCAGTCTGAATCTGGAGAGAAATATCATCCTGTTAATATCACTGTACACTGTGATTCTGTGCATATGTATTTAATCATTTGGTAACACTTTAGTATAGGGTCCAATTCACACTAATAACTAGTTGTTTATTAGCATGTCTATTATTAACATATTGGCTGTTTATTGGTGCTTATAAAGTACATATAATGCATAACATCCATAATCCTACCCAATACCCTAAACTTAACAACTACCTTATAAACTATTAATAAACAGCAAATAAAGGGTTAATTGAGGCAAAAGTCATAGTTAATGGTTAGTTAATAGTGAGAATTGGACCCTAAAATAAAGTGTGACCAATCATTTCACTGGAAGTTAACATATCAAGGGGAAGTGTTAAATACAATTCAATTAAATTTACTAGATCACACTTTTACTGAGTGCTAGGGGATTGTTCTACATAAAAGGAGGATCCCCCATATTTAGGGACCAAGATAAAGAATTGGTCTGTATTTGACTTGGGCCGGTAAGCAACTACCTTGTTATCCCCTAGCAAACACCCAGAATACCATAACAACCATATAACAACACACCTAAATACCATCTGGACACCAATGGGCAGTGTATAAAAATGTAGTTCTGTCAGGAGAAAATAATTAACTTGTTTTTATTGTAGTCACAGCACTGTTGAATTATTCTTACTGTTTGCAATCAGCACACATTTCTTCTGTTTCTGTAGCTGGTGTGATTCTGGAGAGTCCTGTTCATCCTGTGACTGAAGGAGATACTCTGACTCTACACTGTTTATATCAACATTCAACTCCACCAAACCTCAGAGCTGATTTCTATAAAGATGGATCACTCATCCAGAATCAAACTACAGAGATGATCATCTCTATTGTCTCAAAGTCACATGAGGATTTCTACTACTGCAAACACAAGAGCTGGATCTCAGTCAGAGGTGAGAGTCAATAGAAACTGTGAGCTGATTTATTTCTTCTTATGCTCTCTTTCAGATATAGTACATGATAAAGTGCTTGTGTGTCTGTTTTTCAGTGTTTCATTCAGAATCTCAGATCTCGGTCCTCCACACACTCAGTTCTGTTCTGGCAGTTTGTCAATATCTGCTAGTGACAGTCGTGCTGATTTTCAAATGCTGCAGGATGAGAGGTGAAACATCTGACTGATTTATTAGAAGTCATATTTAAATGACCCAACAAAAACATGCATACCCATTAAGTAAATACTGAGAAGATTGTGTGTGTGTGTGTGTGTGTGTGTGTGTGTGTGTGTGTGTGTGTGTGTGTGTGTGTGTGTGTGTGTTATTTAACAGTTACTTCTGTCGAAGAGGAAGAAACTTCAATGTGATCATCTTCTGCGGGGCCACTGCTGGCTAAATAGGTGCCCTAAGCAGGACTGAATTGTTGTGCCCCCTTCCTATATATATATAAAACACCCACAATAGGGGTCAAAATAGAACTTTAATAAAATATTAAAGTAAATAAATAAATAATATTATTTAAAAATGGCATTTGTTCCTCTTGACAGTTACCTATGGTTATGACTTTATTAATACAGTTGTCTAATTTATGTTGTAGTCTTAAGTATTCTGAAATCATGCAAAATAAAATCAAGCAGTTTTACTATGAGAAAACCATGGTTTATTTTTGTAAGGGTAATATTAACAAAAGCAGTCCAAAAGCAAGAAACATGAAAAACACTAGGGAACACAAGAAAGCAGGGTGACATAAACCAAGGACTCCATAGAAACAGATAGAAACAGACCGTAGGTGTTTCTCAATGTCAAGGAAGGATCCTCGGAAGCCATTATTTCGAGGATGCTATGTCATCGACATCCGTTGACTGTTCCAATGTCGAGGATCCTCGGAATTTCAACCAAGGACTGAGTCCTTCGTTCGAAAAATATCCCATACACAGGAAAGGATGCATGTGTATCCTTCGCGCTCTTCGCGCTCTCAAATCACCCACAATCCCATGCGCGCACTCGCGCAGCTTTGCTATCTTGTTCTAAAATTCAAAAATGTCAAAAGTTAGCGGAGTCGGAGTGTTAACGGTTTTTATTTACATTGCCAAACACTTGTTATAACTGTAGTAAATATAAGTAAAGTTTAATGTTTAAATGCCAGTACAAATTACTACCATATTGAAATTTTAAATTATAGAAATACAAATGGTTAACTGAACCGGACCTGTCATTTAACAAATATTAACTTGGTTGCTTCATCTGCATTTCTTTTATAAATAATTAGTTAAGTTGTCCAAAGTAATTTAACGATACCATTTAAACAGACCTTTTCACTGACGTAATGACGCAATTATGTGCACTTGCTAGGCTGTTCCATTTACGTGTTCTCCGAATGCTAAAGAGGAGTCTCGCCTAGCCTCTGAAGGAAGTGACTTGGAAGGATCAGTCCTACCAAGGAAGTATCCTTGACATTGAGAAACGCCTCAGGTATATATGGACAGGTGAAAATGATGAAAGTGGGGACAGCTGAGTGCAATTAACAGGTGTGCAATTAACAGTGATGAATCAGACAAAGGCTTGTGGGAAATGTATTGCCTGCAGTGGGGTGACTCTATGGGGAAGTGAGACCACTAGTGGACACCCAGGAAAACACAGACCAGACACTGTGACAGATGTCTTGTAGCCATAGATGTCCATACATCAATTATGAGCATTCAATGAAAACATGAGGAGCGAGCAGTCGCGAGCATGGATGGGGGAATAGTGGTGCATGTTTTTTTTTTTTTTTTTTTTACGTTTTTTGAGCAACTGGGATGGTGCCTCCCTGGGAGTTGATCCCCTATGAGGAGAAACAATAATGTACAGTACGTGGAAAATAATGTTTTTTTTTTTTTTTTTTTTTTTACCAACATCATATGACTTCTTTAATATTCATGTTTTGGTTTATTTAAAATAAAATGCCTTTCTGAGGCCTGAAAACACAGTGACTGTCCATTCCAAAATGTTTAACAAGTTTATACAATTCTTCCTGTCCTAAAGTAGAGAATGAGTGGAACTTTTCATTTGGGGATCTATAGTTTGTTTTCTTTTAAAAGAGAAGAAAAGTAATCAGATCTAGCAGTTTTTAGTGCCTTTCTGTAGGATAGGGTTCTTTCCCACCAAGCAATACAAAATACCTCTAGTTATGTTTTCCTCCAGCTGCGCTCCATTTTAATAATAATAATAATAATAATAAGTTTTATTTATATAGCGCCTTTCCAGAGCTCAAGGACACGTTACAATAAACAAACAACAATAAAGGCAATTTTCCGGCCTGCTTTCTTTAAGGTGTGAGTATGCTCATTATACCACAGTATCAGACCGCTTTCCCTAATCATCCTTAAGTTTAAAAGAGCAACCGTATCTTAAATGATAGGAAGGAGAGAGTCCATAGTTTCTGTTAAAACATCAAGTTGTTCTGAGTTTTTTTTGGATGTGCTAAAGAATTGAGATAAATCTGGAAGATTACTTACAAAGCAGTCTTTTGTGATAGAAGTGATGGTTCTACTGTACTTGTAACAAGGAGTAGAATTTACAGTTTTAGCTCATAGAATTAAAAATGTCTATGAATGCTGATCCCAATGCATCTTTTTCATTATCAACATATTCAGGGCGGCACAGCATCAGCTGCTAAATTCAAATCAGTGGACATATTTGGGCACCTTAAATGGACACATATCTTGAGTATGCATTATGATTGTAAGAGATTACAGCAATCTACAGCCAACACTGAATGGCAATAAGAATGTATACTTTTTCTTCCAAGGAAATCAAAATAATTTTCTCCTACCTTTATTGGAATATTGACACTGTCCTAAAAAAACATAGATTAGACAGTGTTTACATAGTGTTTACAGTGTTAACCATGGAATGATATTCCGGACATTATTCAAAAGGAATTGCAAATTGTATTTGCAATTGTATACATTGTATACAAAAGTATACATTGTATTTGCAATTGCTTTTTCAATTTGTGGACGCATACAATGTGACATAATCCAAACGCAAATGCAAATTACTAATGATGCTGTTAGTCAAGGCCACAAACACATTTAACCTGTCCAAAACCAAATGGCTTCTGAGTAAAAGGAAATCTGTACCTTATGAACTGTCGTCAAGTTGCTGTGCGAGTGTGAAAATGTCCTCCACAATTTCACAAGTTACTTCCATTTTTCAAAACATTCTGCAAAATCGTCTATTAATAATTGTTTATTACCGTCGACTTTGAGTGACATCACTTCCCAATGCAAACACACCCAATAAAATGGCCCCACCCCTGTCACTTGATTGACAGGTTTCCGTGCAGACGTCGGAAATTCAAATGCAAAAGGAATTGCGATTCCATTTGAGTTTTGGCAGTTTACATGCACAGTACAGAGAGAGCGAAAACCAAATGTGGTAATTAATATTGCTATTTAAATATGAGAGGCTCATAGCTCATAAGATATGGAAAACACAATTGCAAATGGACTTTGCAATTCCATTTTAAAGTTGGCAGACACTGTGGATTCGCTTAAATGAAAATGCAAACGGTAATGTGCGATTTGAATTTATATTTGGATTATATCACATTTTATGTGTCCACAAATTGAAAACGCAATAGCAAATACAATTTGCAATTCCTTTTGAATAATGTCCAGAACATCATTCCATAGTTAACAATAGTGACAATAGAACAGAGAAAGTGTTGAGAGAGCACAAAGTTGAAAAAAGCTCAACTTTGTGCAAATGATGAGCAGAAAATGCTGACAACTGTGTGGTTCAGATAATGACATTCATCATGAGTGTTTAAAAATATGTAACCCTGGACCACAAAATCAGTCATAAGTTGCATGTGTATATTTGTAGCAATAGCCAACAATGCATTGTATGGGTCAAAATTATCAATATTTATTTTATGACAAAAATCATTAAGATATTAGAATAGTACTGTTATTATGTTGTATTGCAATTTCTGTGTTTGCTTTTTCTGTGCTGCTGCTGTTGTTGTTTAGAGCCTACAGGTCCTCACAGATTTCCATGTGTTTTTTTTTTTTTGTTTTTTTTTTTACCATATGTAATCTGTGAAGATGACAATTAAACACTTATGACCTTGAGGGAATTAATAATAGGACTGCAATCCAGCAGACTGCAACTAAACAAGTCAAGGAGATTCATAATGTAATATAAGCTTGATAAAAAAAAATATTCATGATAACATTTGTCTAGAAAACCTGTATATTAGTGTGAAATTTTCTGTAAACATGTTACAAGATTATCAAAATATTTTCTGTAACACATGAGTTACATTTGTATGTCTTTAATCTGTCATGATGTTTCTAAAGATCTGACTGCAGTTTTCAGGAAGTCTTGAGGCTTTAACACTTTCTGTGTCTTTAACCGTCTGTCATAATTCAGTCAGTATGGAGCTCAGTAAACTTCCTCTCGTGCTCTGTGAGTATTATTTTATTTCTGTGTATTTTAGTGGATGGTAATTGCTATTGTATTATGTAAATATAATACAAGGGAAGTTGTGGCCTAATGGTTAGAGATTTGGACTCGTAATCCAAAGGTTGTGAGTTCGAAACTTGGGCCGGCAGGAATTGTAGTTTAGGAAAGGAATGTGCAGCTCTCTATCCACCTTCAATGCAGTTACTGAGGTGACCTTGAGCAAGGCACTGGGCGGTGCAGCGTAAATGTCTGCCCACTGCTCCGGGTGTGTGTTCATGGTGTGTGTGTGTGCACTTTGGATGGGTTACATGCAGAGCATGAATTCTGAGTATGGGTCACCATATGTCACATCCATACCGTATGTCACATCACAACTACATGATCAAGTGTTTTAGTATTCCTTGATTTATGTCTTTTCTTGTTGCTCTGAGTTTCAAATCCAGCTCCATGTTATGAGTGAAAGATGAGTTTTAGATAGGAAGAGAAAGTTAGTGCTGTTTGTGAAAGAGAAATGTTATCTGTTGTGATGTGTGTTTGTTCAGTCATTCAGGTTTGTGCTGTTTAATGGTGTTTGCTGAATTAGTTCTGTTAGTTTGTTTTACAGTTCTCTGTCCCTGGTGCCGTAGTAGATTTTCACTAGTACACAGTTAGTAAAAGTATATCTTTATCTGACTGTTTGCTTCAAGTTCCCTAAACAAGTTCAAGTTCTCTCTGCTGATGATGAAATCTATAAAACATCAAACAAATGTTTCAGTGTTTATCTGAACAAACACGCATGTAGTCCCACAACAACATCTTAATATGAGTTACTACTCATAACGGTCACTGTTTTCAGACTCTGGAAGGTTTTTGAAGAAATACTTCAAAATTCAGATGCCAATACAATTTTTGAAGAAATACTAAATTCAGATGCCAATACATCTAGAAAAACAAACTGAGAAACATTTGAGATTAAAATTATGGTATTCCTTTAAACTTTTATGTGTAAAGCATAAAGGAAAATTGGTTAGCTCCATGTTCAAACTGTAATGAGTTTTATTTTTTCTCTTTCTGTTTTAGTGTTGATTTCACACATTCACTCTGGACACACTGAAGGTGAGTGAATTTGACTTATACATTTCATAACAAATGGGTAAGGTCTCACTAACAGTTACAAACCAGATGAGAAAATAAACATTTTGAATATTTACACACCTTATTAAACAAGTTTTATAAATGACCATTAGCAGTGAGAAAATGCATACACTCTAAGAAAAAAAAGGTACAATTTTGTACCAAAAAAGTTACAAACCTTTGTAACTGGGGCAATATATTTTAAGGGTACAGAATTGTCAGCCTGATCTCACAATCAAAACGTAGATATTTAGACTTAAATTAAAACTGTCCAATACGTATGTGCCTTTACGTATTTACAGTGTCATTTACATATTATCTGGACGTAATTACAGGTTCGATACGTATCTAAATTTACGTAAAAACAACCTCAAATATGTACAGATAGAACGTGTTCTCTGGCCGGTCAGTTATCCATAGAAATTTGCTCATGAAGCTGCTTTTCAATGCTTATCTGATTCATTTATATATATATATATATATATATATATATATATATATATATATATATATATATATATATATATATATATATATATATATATATATATATATATATATATATTTATGTATATTTTCCCTTTTTATAATTTTTTTTTGATAAATGTAAGATCCCTATAACGTTACCTCACCCGAACCTAAACCTACCCATTTTATACAGAATGTTAAAAGAATAAAACATAATAAAACACAATTTTAGTAAAAATATAACATTAAAGCGTTATTTTGAGCCACTAACGTTAATCTTACACCTACCCCTAAACCTACCCATAACCATTTCTTAAAACTACATAACGTTACTGTTAACAGACAAACAAACATCATGTTAATCATTTATTTTTTGCGAAAAAATATCAAAAGTGGTACCAAAAGTTGTTCAAATGATAATGAGTTCCAGTCGCAGTCCTCTCTGGAGGTAATAGTTTTTATAGGGTACAGAGCAGAATTTAATTTATTAATCCGTGAAATTATGAATCTGTCTTCTCTCCGTGAAGGCGCACTTGGCGCAGTACTGATTTCAAATGTCTATCAACTGAAACACGACATGTCCCAATCTGTGACAAAACATGTGAGAACCAATGAGAGTTCGATGTCAGTACGTAAACCATGTCGTAACGTTCATGTGGCGCACTGGCTCTATTTTCAAATTCGAATCATAACGAGTGCGGGCTTTGACTGTGACGGACGCTGTTGCTGAGAATGAAGATTAATCGATTGATATGAATATGTTCCTTGCAAACATCTGGATTCTAAAGATATGGAGTACAGCAAACAAATAAAATGGATATTATTTGTAATTTTATGCTGTGATTTTTTGTATCTATGGTTTGCAGCATGCACAGAAATTGTATTTCCTATTAAGTAGATGAGTAAACTGCTTTCAATAAATTCAATAAAAACATTTATTGATATGACAATTAAATACAACAGATTTAAATCATTAAAGCCACGATTTTAATATTAATACATGGGAATTCATATAAAAGTTTTTTTAGCTGCTAACATGTAAGTATTTGTACGTTTTACTGCTATAAATACGTCACAAATAAGTTACAAATAAGTTGTACATTTTTATGTGCATGAAAATGTAAGTAAATGTACGTGTGGAAGAACCAAATTTAACGTAAAAATACACACGTATTCTCATGAGATCATGTTGGAATTGTACCTTAATATAAAGTAACAAATGTATACCATTACAATTTGATTTGTACCATGGGGAACCAAAATATACCTTTTCATTTTTTAAACTTGTTGGTACAATAATGTACCTTCATCACCTAAACTGCATGTGGCAAACACGTTCCTTCAAAACTATTAAAGGCCATTTTCCTTATGAATAACATGCACATTCAACAACTGAAACCAAAATATTTTAATATCAGTAACTGAAAATACAGTACAGACCACAAGTTTGGACACACCTTCTCAATCAAAGAGTTTTCTTTATTTTCATGACTATGAAAATTGTAGAGTCACACTGAAGGCATCAAGGGCTATTTGACCAAGAAGGAGAGTGATGGGGTGCTGCGCCAGATGACCTGGCCTCCACAGTCACTGGACCTGAACCCAATCGAGATGGTTTAGGGGTGAGCTGGACCGCAGACAGAAGGCAAAAGGGCCAACAAGTGCTAAGCATCTCTCGGTGGACTCCTTCAAGACTGTTTGAAGACCATTTCAGGTGACTACCTCTTGAAGCTCATCAAGAGAATGCCATGAGTGTGCACAGCAGTAATCAAAGCAAAAGGTGTCTACTTTGAAGAACCTAGAATATGACATATTTTCAGTTATTTCACACTTTTTTGTTATTTATATAATTCCATATATAATTCCACATGTGTACATTCATAGTTTTGATACCTTCAGTGTGAATCTACAATTTTCATAGTCATGAAAATTAAGAAAACTCTTTGAATGAGAAGGTGTGTCCAAACTTTTGGTCTGTACTGTACATATCAAATACACATAAGTGATTGAACAGTAAAATATTTCCTTGCGAAATGCATTTTTCCAGATTACACTAAATACTTGAAAAATTAACAGAGTATCAGAGTATAAATATTCTTAGCATGTAACACCTGTTCGAATGTGACAGTTGTTAACCTTCTCCCTGAATATCACAGATGTAAAACCAAAGCAACATAAAAAATCTACATCTAAAAAGACATTTAGCAACTATAAAGACATACATTATCCATTCCAACCTTTCAGAACAAGCAAAGTCTCAAGATAAAACATGCATACCACAAAGATTCACTGCAAGATATTTTTGATGAAATCTGAGAGCTTTCTGTCCCTCCATAAACAGCCATGCAACTTACATATTCAAGGCCCAGAACCATAAAGACCTTTATTAAAGTAATCCATGTGAATCCAGAGGTGGTTGAACCTCAGATTTATGAAGTTATGTGAATGCTACGTTTGCACAAAACAAAACAAGTCAAAACAAGACAAAACAAAACAAACTGACAAAGAAACAGTGATCTGCAAGTACCTTCACAAAAGCACCACAATAGATTCATGTTGTGTTTACACAAGAAATTATGCTGTCACATGAATGCACTTTGGATAAATTATTTTGAAAGGTAAATAATGATACATAAACAAAGCTCTGACATCGCTTCATAAAACTGAGGTTAAACCACAGAAGTGAGTGAAATTTATCACTCTGATGCATTTGTTACAGTCCTCGACCTTGAAATGTGTAAGTTGCGTTGCTACCAGTGGAAGGACAGAAAGTTTTTGGATTTAATCAAAAATATCTTTATGAAGACAAACTAAGGTCTTATGAGTGTGAAACAACATGAGGGTGAGTAATTAATGAAATTTTCATTTTAGGGTGAACTTACCCTTTAAGGAAACCTGGAAACATTATATGATGAACAAAGTGAACTTAGTCTTTTATTCACATATAAACACTGAACAAACAGACGCTCAGCCTTACTTGACACATGAGAACAAACTTCATTTGTTCTTGTGGAAGCTCAAAATTGATGTTTAACACAAAAATGAACCTCTTTAATTTTTCCCAATTATTTTGTTTATCGTATCTAATGTGTGTACTGATTCATGTTTACATGTGAATAAAAGCATAAATTCAATCTGTTCATCATATAAAATTATAGTTCTTCAGAAAATCTGGACTAAACTTTTCAGTTCACATGGATTTGTTTTACAATATTTTCATGACATTTTTGAAGAATCAAAGTAGCAGTTGTGTGGACTGTCAATGGAGGAATATAAATCTCTAATTTTCAATAAAACATCTTCATTTGTGTTTTGAAGATAAATGGAAGTCTTAGGGGTTTGGGATGGAATATGGGTGATGATGACAATTTTGATTTTGTGATGAACTAACCCTTTAACAGTTATCTGCAATTGTATAGACATCAGTTAAAGATACTTACTGGTTGTCTTCTTCTGGTCCTGCAAAGTCTTCTCATGGGCATGAAATAGCATCCTCCCCAACAGTAGACACAATATTCACCTGTGTATAAATGCAAAATTCGCATATGTAATGACAATATTACACTATGTGATTCTATAATATATAATGTGAATGACTTGTTTCTTTAGTATAAAGCTCATGAAACATTCAGTAAGTTAAATCTCAGATGTATTCTGTTGCAGACCATAGAAGACTATGTTAGTATCTATTCATTTAAATTTTAGTAGGAAACTTAACATTTATTTACATTTACATTTTATTCATTTTGTACTAACTCTTGCCTCACAGCTTAGGACGCAGAGTTGTTGTATTATAAATGTAAATGTTACTATTACACGATTTCTCAGAAAATATGAGACCAGCTCTGAGACCAGCACTGACAGGTTTTGCATCACCTCTGTGATCTGAAAGTTAAAGACACATTTGCTGAGTTTCAGAGTTCTCTATAAAATGAACAACCTGTAAATGACTTGGAGATAGAGCAGAATCAGGTAATCACTTCTTTTAAAAACAGAGACCGAACAATAGGCATATCACACAGAAAATGCAATTCAATTTGTCTCTATTGCGATATTTTTGTGAACATTAGACTAGACATATTTGACAGTTGTGCAGCAGCTCAATAATAATAAACCCTTTTTTTGTGCATGTGTGTGTGTGTGTGCCTTTAAATTAAAATGAGCTGATGCTCCCAATTCCCATCCAGTGTTGGGCTACTTTAACACTGTTGCTGTAGGTTGTCTGCAGGTTAAATCGACCCCAATAACGTGAAATTTACCCCCGGCATGCAATTTTTACCGGGAAGCCCATCTCAAAATGCGATTGGGCTAGTTATGGGTTAGTTTTTAGCAAAGATTGGGAGGGTTTTGTTGAGAAAACATGTCAACCCTGCTCCTTTCTCAGACGAGTGTGGAGCTTCAAGAGCTCATGCTCGCAAGCATACCGTTGTTATGGTTTAACTGGTGGTGACCATGTTACTGACCTCACTCAATTTTTACGCAGTTTTTTACTACCACATTCCTTCATGATCATTCTGGTAGCACGTGAAGGCTGCATTAGTGAAAACAGGCAGAAGAAAATGGAAGCTTTAGCAACATTTGCCTTACGGAGAGTCAAAAAGCTCTTTTGGAAAACAAATTGTGATGGACTGTATGATGCTTACTTTGTCTGGAGTCTGGACAGTTTTCGCACAAAGCATTGGTATCAATCCCTCTTTCAGAAGCAATCATTGCATTACTCCAGCAATGAACTGACCCTCGTTTGGGGGCCAGTCTACTATAAAATCTTAGCACAAAGTATAGGACTTTTCCAATATTTATTTATTTATTTATTTTTTCAGGATAATTTATTTGAAAATTTAATTTAACAACCATGTCCTCAGCAGTCTATGGAGACTCCTGTGTTTGTTGGTGCATCCCCACACACAACACTTTTAATGGCTCTTTGAAGCTGACGTACCTCCAGCAGCTACAACATAGTCTGGAACTGCTTTTGTAGAGAGTGTTTATGATTTCTGGGATAAAAAACAATGAGTGATTGGATTTTTACAATTATAGGCTGTTGTTTTTCTGTTTGTTTTTTTCACACACTGCGGCCACACAACTGTGTTCATACACCTTAGAAAAGTAATTTTTGCATTCTTTGAAACCTTTAAGCCTTGGGATATGTACATTACTGAAATATAACCCCCAATTTATTATATTATTTACAATATTTGTTGTACTTATGATGTACTGACACAAAGTTCAAATGATTTTTAATGGTCGCTTTGTCGCGTCAAGCATAGACCGACTTTAGCTGCTGTGGCGCGATAACTATCAAGTCCGATGTAAACATGGTGTTATACATTTTTGATTCGGTTAAATGAAAGCATAAAACACACCTTTGAATTTCCTCCTTTCTTTTTCTGATAATTCGAGTTGAGCCTCTCTTAAAGGAACATGCCACTAATTTTGATTTTTTTTTTTTTTTTTTTTTCAAATCCCCTAGAGTTAACAGTTGAGTTTTACTAATTTTTTATCAATTTACACAATCTCTGGGTCTGGCGGTAGCACTTTAGCTGTATTTTATCATAGACTATTGAATCAGATTAGACTGTTATCATTTCCCTTAAAAATGACCAAAGAGTTTTGATACAGTATATTTCCTATTTAAAACTCGACTCTTCTGTATTTACATCGTGTACTAAGACTGACGGAAAATGAAAACTTGTGATTTTGTAGGCCGATGTGGCTCGGGAACTATACTCTCATTCTGGCGTAATAATCAAGAAACTTTGCTGGCGTACCACGGGTGCAGCAGGTGCAGTTTAGCTAGAGATTATTTTTCAGCACTACTTAGAAGGGGCACTGTGCTTCCTGCTCTCCACTGTTTGAAAATTATGTTAACGGCTGCTATGACTTCAGCCCGCCAAGTCTTGTGTTGCGATGCCTAATAGATATTTAAGAGTTACATTGGGCAGTTTTGAGCAAACACCATATTGTACATGTAGTTGTGATCATTTAACACGAAATAAATTCATTGCATTTTTAAAAAAATGTAACATTATACAAATGGCTAAATCTATTTTGCGCATAGCTCCATGAACTAATTTAAGCTATTCATTTTTCTTTGAGTAGCTGAAACATTTTCAACTTGTTGACAGGGGCGGGTCTACGTGGTGGCCAGGGGCACCCCCCCCCCATGTAAGACATATCTAATCAATTCTGTAATACATTTTCATTTTCATTTTGCAACTTATAAAGCATTAAAATTAGTATCCATTTTACATGTTAAAACTGGTGTATGAAATGGCAAATTAAAATTATTTAATTTAATTTTCATTTTGCTCCAAACGTTGCACGAATGTATTGGAAAATGTAAATGTAAATACAGAAATGCATTGTCATTTTACATTTTGCATTGTCATTTTGCATATTACATCCCAAATTGAATATTGCTACCCATATGCTTCCATACCAGTCATGCATGAAAACTTATTTTTCACCTAAATTTTAACTTTGAAATTAAGATCTTTTATACACCTTAATTTCAGTTGTACCTTGAAAGGTACCAAACAATATCATCAGAGGTCTTTACTGTACTTTCAAAGTTACAGTTATTGATAAGGTACAAAACTGTTCTTTGAGAAACATTATTTGTACCATCGTGTACATTTGTTTTTCTGAGAGTGTAGCAAGTACTATTCCTTGCACAATGTCCAAATGATTTCATAAGATACAAGTGACCACACCCCCCATCAGCTACAGAGAACAAAATTTCAACACTTGTGAACACTTGTAAGCTTTACAAGTTTGGGGGAAGTGATGGCCTAATGATTAGAGATTGTGAGTTTGAGTCTCGGGCAGGGGCGGATTTAGACATTTTGGGGCCCAAGGCAAACACAGACATGGGGCCCTCTACATCTCTTGTTTCCCTCCTTTTGACAATCCTTATTTAAAAAAAAAAAAAGCCCTACTTGTTACTTCTCTTCAGCAGTCTTCACACAGCAATGATGTATAGACATCTGGAGTTGTAACTGTAAGAAAAAAAGAAGAAAAATAAAAAGGATAAATTCTATCCTTGCTCTGAACTGGGCCTCTCTGCACTATTAAGCAGCGTTCTTTGTCAGTGAGATGTTTTGGCCAGAGTGCTTGGTCATCTTCAAGTTCAAGTGTTACACATTGGTCAGAATAGCCGTGTTTCCACTACCGAGCTAAGACCGGGTGTGCTAGTGCGTGCCAGGGCCAGTCATGTTTCCACAGTCACTTCCGGGGCTTGATCGTGCCTCGCCGGGGCTTCCTCGGGGCCAACGGCCAGGTTTTTTCGGCCCGACGAAAACCTTGGGCCAAAGCGGGCCAGCTGGGGCTAGAGGAGGGGTTATGAACAAAGGCAGAGTTTCTGTGTCTAGAGAGCGTCAGCGTGGATAATTTCAGAAAGATAACAGCTTTAACACCAGCATTAACGACGTTTTAAAATAAGTTGAGCTCAAAACTCACTCTTAGTTCGCAGCAAGTGTTTGCTTGATCCGATGTGGATTATTATCACTAAACAAGGCAGAAATATTTATAAGCGATGTAAAAGACTATGCACGCTAACGTTACCATAGTAAACATGGTAAATATGACCGCTTGGATAAATCAGACGTCAGCTTCTTATTCTCTATCACAACTGTGTATTTATTAAGTAACATTTTATCTGTCGTCTAGTTTCAAGAGTTTAGCTCCAGGTTGCATATCATCAAAATATAATAATGATTTTTGTTCGGGAGCTTTTATAAAAATAGAGAGTCTGCGCTGAGGATCATTTCAGAAAGATAACAGCTTTAACACCAGCATTAAACACTTTTTTTTTAAATAAGTTGAGCTCAAAACTCTCTTTCAGTCAGCAGCGAGTGTTTGAAATAACTTGATCCAATGTGGATAATCACCATACAAGGCAAAAATATTTATAAGCGATGAAAAAGATATGCACGCTAAACATGTTACTATAGTAAACATGGTAAATATGACCGCTTGAAGAAATCAGACGTCAGCTTCTTATTCTCCAACACAATCGTGTAGCCTATTAAGTAACTTATATTATCTTTCACAAGCCTCGTCTCGAGAGTTTATCTCACGTTGCCTATCATAAAAGAATATAGCCTAATAATGTTTTTTGTTCGGGAGCTTTTATAAAAATAGAGATATTATCATTCATTCTAAATGTGACGACTATACTGTGGCTAATAAACAGAAACAGACTCGACTGAATAAGCAGGCTATTTTCATAAGCGTTAAAAATAAATAAATAAAATAGAAATAAGTGTATTTATGTGTGATTAATTTTGAGTCCTGATAAATTAAATCAATTCTATAGTTAAAACATCGATGCTTTTGAATTTGAATATATAACAAAGCATGCAAACAAACAGGGCCGACAGTGGAAATGCGGCTAGTGACTGCTAGTACTCATTACTCATCAATTTTGCTAAAAACTTTTTGCTTTCCTCCTGTTTCTTCCTTTTTTCAGCACCGCTTGGGTAGCTTCGCTTCATTTTTACTGTCAACACTCTCTCTGTACACTCTGTCTATCACTGTCAATCACTTCTTCTTCGTCAGTTTTTTTTAGCGCATTACAGCCTTGTCACTTTCGCAGATGCGCAGTAAGTGAAATAATGGAATAGTCCAATGTAGTGAGGTGGGGGGGGGGGGGGTGCTCCTGTCTGCGACACTAATGATTTGATGCCATTTTTCGCAAATGGAGTTTTAGAAATGTATATTTTGCACGAAGTAAAAAAAAAAAAAAAATCTTTAAGCAAGTTAATGGGGCATTTTGGGGGCCCCTAGGTAGCTCGGGGCCCAAGGCAATTGCCGACCTTTGCCTAATGGTAAAGTCCGCCCCTGGTCTCGGGCAGTCAAGAATTTTAGGTGGGGGAAGTACAGTGCTCTTTCAACCCTCAATACCACTACTGAGGTGCCCTTGAGCAAGGCACCGAACCCCAAACTGCTCCCCGGGTGACAAAAGATCTATACCTATGTTGAAATAGCAAATGAGAAGTGTGTGTTTGCAAGTAGATGATAACAATTTCCCATTATGCTATGGAACATTAGCCATATAATCCTATGAATTAAAATGAGGAATGTGGGTATTTTATAAAGTGTATTTTGGATTAAAAAAAGGAAGAAAGAAAAAACATATATTTTTATTTATTGCAAAATTTCCAAAAATGCACAAATGTATATAAAAAAACATCAATAAACTGAGTAAAATTACATTTTTGTTTTAAAAAATTATTATCGTCCCATTTGTTGTCTGGGGTCTCTGGAGATGCCAAATAGCACGAGCGTATCCTCCAAATGAACACCACATAAGGGGTTTAATTTAAGATCCCAAAGAGCAGTTTTAAGTGCTTCTCCTCAAAGTGGTTAAAAAGTGTTCAGATATTTAGGGGTTAAGCACCAAACATGTGTTTGCTGATAACTTTGAACCTGGACTAAAAACAAGATCCTTCTCTTTATCTCAAAATTAAGATATTTTCAATTTCTGTAATATTGATTATGAGGCATTGTAAAATATATTTTAGTTTCACTACCTCTTGGTCAGAATTTTTTATAATTAATGTTTTTTTTGTTTTTTGTTTTTTTTTTATCTCTACTTAGACATTTAGAATTTTATCAAACTGTTGTACCTGCAAAACACTTTGTTGAATGATGTCTCTCTCTGACTGCTGCCATTCCTGATGTGTCATGGTGGGTTGAGCTCTGTGCTGCTGACCTAAAGGATGTGGTTTTGAACTATTCCTAGCATGGTTTAGTTGCAAAAGACTTTGATCTCCCTTTACTCTTTGCATTATGCTGAACGAATTTTGACCTCACTTGTTCCTGTAATTGCTTGCAGCTGCATTTATCTAATTGTCTATGAAATTAAAATGCACTTATAAGATTTATCAGGGTTTTTGTGGGACTTAAATAAGATTAATTAATAAATAATACAAAAAAACTAAATATCTGGTTTGCCAATACAGTTATCTACACATCATTAATATATATTTACTTAACTTATAAAATAAATATATGAATTCTTCTTTTCTGAGAAACTAAATAAAATAATCTAAAAAAATAATAATTTGTAATATTATAACATAAAATTAAGCAAAATCACAAGCTTTTTTGTGAATATGAGCATGACTGCAACTTTATACAAACCTTCAACAAACAAGTTAATAATAAGTGAATAACATTTCAGACACAATTTAATAAAATAAAAAAATTCCAAACAAATCCATTTCAGAATTGCTGTATGTTTCTAAGCAACACACAGTAGGGATTTATTACTGAATGTATCAGCTGGTTTGAACATATTGGTTGAATAAATTATTCTGTGACTTACTCATTAAATGATTTGCCACCACCTATAGCCTACTAGTGGTTTTAGTTAGAAATTCATATTCATTTTATTTTTCCATTATATTTTTTCAGCTTCTGTGCCACCCCTGCAGTGCAACAATGAATTCTGTTTTTTTTTGTGATCTAATTTGACTGGTAACAGTTCAGAATAGTCTTATTATTACTGTATTTCTTGATTCAAAATTAGTTCCCTTTCAAGGGAACTTCAAACTGCGTCCTCTAGGGGGGCGCTATGGGGAACACCTTGTTGTGACTCGTAACTGAAGCATACAGTAAATTGAAAAAAACACAAACTTGTTGGCAGGCGAGAGCCTCTGCGTTAGTACCTGCGCAACTATAAACAGGCACCAGGATAACACGTCAATGTCTTCTTCGTCTTGACTAACTGTTCTGTTAGAAGCGTGCATCTGAACCAGTAAGAGCGATCTTTCTCTGTATATCATGGCGACTACTAGCAAGCGTTTAGACAATGTGTGCATCCATGTTGGCCTTATTTGAAACCCGGTGACACACAATCTTTGCGTCATTTGTTTGAGTGAAGAGCATGAATGCGATGTCTTTGAGGAGGCAATCTGCGTGCATTGTGAGCGTTTTTTTTTTTTTTTTAAATTAAAAAGATCTGTTCTTGTTCGTCTCTCTTTCCGAGGAAAAAAAGGAAAAAAGGCAGCCATCTGCTTCCCGAGGTTCAGGACTGGAGGAGAATGAGCTCATGAGATATAAGTGGACCTGTCTGAATGATTGAAAGAGGGACTTTCCCTTTCGCGCTCCGTAATGGCGGCAGACGAGAGAGAGCCTCTTATCAGGAGGATAATGTTATATCTTTTCTGTGCTCTGCTGGATTTTTACCCAGGAAAAGCAGGAGATATTTGAGGATGGTGAAGAAGCTAAGGCTGAGCATTCTTAATCCTCCTGCCTTGCATATGTAGAGCTGTTGGAGGTTATGGATCACGCCAAGGCAAAGTTGGACTTGCCATGAAAGTGCGCTGAGAAGGTGACGCCGTGAGGCTGCCTTGATGAGCTTTCTGACCATATCCCTCCAGCTCAGGTGAACTTTCCATTTCTGCATGATCTCCATACAGAGATCGAAAATAAATGAAAGGCCATTTTCTTCTCGCATCCATCGGTTTCAGCAAAAGAGTTTTGCCGACATTGAGGCGATGCGCAAAAATGTCTATGAGAGGATGCCCCCTGTAGAAAGAGCTTTCTTTGTGTGGGGGAGACACCCTCTCTTAATCTTCCTCATTGCCATTTAAGCCCCTTCAGGAAATACATCTCACTTAAATGGCAAGGCATACACAGCAGCAGGTCAGGCTGTGGCTTTATTACACACGATGGTGGTGCTTCAAGCATATCAGACTGATCTGCTCAGAGACCTGGATAGAGGCGAGGGCCTTTCTCCTGATCAAGTAGCTGAGCGCCGCCGCACCACAGATCCCTACCATGCTACCAAGCAGGCTGCCTCAACCATGGGCAGGACTATGGTGGCACATGGTGGTGGCAGAGAGACATCTGTGGATGAACCTGGCAAGAAAAGAAAAGCCTATCTTCTCGATGCTCAGTTTTCGCCTTCTGAACTTTTCTGTATTTCCGTTGAGTCAGTGATCGAGAGGTTCAGGGAGATGAAGGCTCATTACGCTGCTTTCAGATCCTTCGTTCCACGAAGGTGCAGGTCTGAGCCCAAACAACATAGGGGTCCTTGCCTGTCTCGATCTGAGGATCAAAGACAGGCACAAAAGACTAGTGTAGTGACTCACACTTCTCCCCCACCTGTGGGCAGGGGTAAGAGGAATCGTGGGTCATGGGGAGGTAAGCAAAACCTAAGGGATGTTATCCAGACGAGGCAGTGTTCTCTTCTGAATCAAAGCAATACTGAGGTAACTACGCATTCCCTTTAGTGATTTTTAACTTCTGCTTTTACCTACAGTGTTTACTAAACACTCGCCAGCACCAGCCATCTGGCTTCATGTTCCGGTAGCTGAGATCACAGGTTTTTGCGGGAGCCTCTTTGTTCATCAGGCCTGGCACAGTACTGCAGGGAATTTCATGGATGTCCGGCCAGGTCACCCTGAGGGGTCTCCTGGCTGCTTAGTTGTGCTGTCCCATCCAGTGGGAAGTGGAGGTGGCAGTTACAGAAGTCTTCTTGTATATGCTGCCTCAGGTGATGCTCCCGTCCCCAGAGGTTTGTAAAATTTGAGGTTGCCTCTCCCGTGAGGTTCAGCACCTCTGCAATGCTTTCGGAAGCTTTAGGCACACAAGCTAAGCTCTGTGCACTTTCTAAAATCCACCTAAGTGTTAAGTGTGCACTTAAGACTCTGCACACTTTCTGAAATCCTGTATGGTAAGGGTTACGCGCTCTGCCTCGTAACTCTGGTTAGACCTTGGTTCCTTGGGCTCCATTCAGCCAGTGTGTATTTGTTTATACACTTCTAGCATCGCTTCCTTCAATAGGGAAGGTTGTAGAGGCTATTTGGGTGATTCTCATTGTAGTTTAGCAGCGCTCCCTTTGTCCAAGAAGGGTCGCCCATGAGTGCCCTACTCTGAGCTCAGAGTTCTCCTCTCGTATGAGAATGAGTTCTCAGTTTTTTTTCCCCAGAGGGCTCCAGTATTATTTCCACAGATCGATTTGATGACTCTCAAACATAACGTTTTGAGAGGCACCATTCCATCTTTGAGTTACCACGAGAGCCCCTCCTTAGAACAGTATTTGAAAATCCATGCTATGGGAAGTGTTCACATGAACACATGTGTTCACATGTTTTCCTGGTGCCTGTTTATAATTGCGCAGTAGTAACTAGTTGGTCTCTAGTTCTGGTCTCAGTTTTGGTGTTCTTGACTACAATTATTGATGTAGATTGATGTAAATTATTGCTTTAGAAAACAGGCCAAAAATAAGGAACAACATCAGTTTTTTTCTTCTTTTTTTGTGGGAAAAAAAATCATAATCTTGATTTTATTTTTTATTTTATTTATGTATTTATTTATTTATTAGCTTTTCTTTAATTGATTTTAAGTGTTAAATACATTTTCATAATTTGAGAGCAGTTGCACCAGCACCACTAAGTTCTACAGATGGTGGCGCCAGGAGCAGATTTGGTAGCGCTGTCCAAATCCGTTGAAGGATTTTTAGGCTGCATTAATTAGGTAAACTTGAACCGGAAACACTTTCTGACTCTGACTTTGCTGCAGCCTGGAATTTAACTACTGGTTTCGTCTGGTCAGAGGAGAACTGGCCCCCCAACTGAGCCTCGTTTCTCCCAAGGTTTTTTTCTCCATTCTGTCACCGATGGAGTTTCGGTTGCTTTGACACAATGTATTTTGTTTAAAGCGCTATATAAATAAAGGTTACTTGACTTGACTTGCCTGTGGGTGGTGTGGGGGGTATTCAAAATAAAGGTAATTTAATAAAAAAAATTGCTATTGTTTTGCATTAATAAGTCCAACTACTCATAGTATTTCATTTTTATTTTATTTATTTATTTATTTATTTATTTTTATACAGATTTAAAGCACTAAGCCTCAGTTAAGATGCATACAAAATGTACTTATATTAACAACATTAACAGGTGCAAAATGTAACTTTTATATACAGAAAATATATGTACTGTTACCATATTCCACTCTTATTAAATTTACCATTATTTTTCTAGCATTTGGAACTGACCAACTTGAGTGATTATGTGTGATTTAGAAGCAAATTGAAGAAAAGTTGGTTACTTTTCTTACTTCATACACAAAAAAAGTGTAAAATAATAGTGATTTTATAATTTCAAAATAGCCTATAGAGAAAAAATAGAAATTAATGATTAATAAGCCAATAAGTGTTCCTCTGCTGCTGTCCACTGTTTATAGTTGTGGTTTGATGTATTTTTACAATTTTACACAAATGTGTGTGTTTTTCACAAAGTATATTTTGTTCATCCCATTAAAAATAACATTAAAACTGGATCATCTTAGAGTTTAAAAGTGCTGGAAATAGTGTGAAATGCTTGGAAGTCATTGAAAAGTGCTTGAATTTATCTCTCAAAAGGTTGTACTAACCCTGAAATGAATGATATAATGCATTTGACTATTTCTACCACAACACCATGGTTACAGTCAGCGTTGCCACTTCTGGATTCCTGACGTACAGTATGTCAGTGCTGTTTATAACAGAGATTTCTGTGTAGAATTTCAATGATTCTCACTGAATCTCGCAGTAACCTTATCATTGGATCTCGCAGCCCCATTGCATTTTGCAGTAACACTGTCTCGAAATCAACTTTGGCTCCCGAGTAAAGCTGTTCTGAGCTCGGACAAGTTTGTGGACGTTGCGGTCCGAGCTGATAAACGGTCCATACTGCGCTGCTGAAACATAGAGCGGTTTAGTTTCGCTTAATCGTTTTCATTTAGTTTGCCGTTCTCAAATGCAACAGAAATGGCAGAGCTCATGAGTTGTGCAACGCGATGGTCACGCCAGTGCAACTGCTCAAAAGAATTTGTCGCACTTGTAGAATAAATGGCTGCAAAAGGTGACCATTTGGTCACAGTCTGGAGCCTTGCCCAAATTTGATTTCCATATTTCACTTCGTCTAGACACGTTACAGTGAATTCAATAATGCTCCAAATGATGAGTTGGTATGATAGGATGGTTTAGATTATTCGCATTAAAAGAGTTAATAACTAAAAAGAAACAATTAGTATAATACCGTTAGCCAAAACAAACTTATTGTAAACAATGATTTAAATCTGCGGCGTCTACCAAAGTTCAATGAGTCCATTACTTCATTCACTAAGGACGCCATATTTAAACAATATTTCATATGACTAACATTCTTTAGCCAGCAAGTATCACTACAGTATATAGACATTAACAAATTAAACGGCTCGTACACCATGTTTACAAATGAGAGAATAAAACCTTGTGCTGAAATATTTTCACAACTTATGCTACTATCATGATTTTATACTGACAGATATTCCTAAACCAACATGTGATGCCACAGAGTTCATTGTTCACTGACACACTCTTTACGTTATTAAATGTTTGATTTCTCTATTTCAGATAGAGTCCAGACAGTTTTAGGTGTTTCTCCACAGAAGTGGTTGGCTGAAGGAGATCCAGTGACTCTGATCTGTGAAGTTTACGGCAACTCTACAGGCTGGACATTCAGCTGGTACACTCTAAATGTTTCATCAGGTAAGATACAGTATAATGTGCTTCATGTGGAAACAACTAAATTAATGTGGTATAATTATTATTCTTTTATTATCTGTGTTTTTGTTCTGTAGCTGTTATTTTACTCCACTGCGGAAGATTCTATAATGATAATAAATTCGTTGTATGTGAATACCTGGCAATAAAGCTCGTTTTGATTTTGATTAATTGGTTTTATTAATTGGTTTGTTGTGCATGTACTAGTGGCCATTAATTCCTGAGCTTTGATCTGGCCTTGTTACAGTTAAACTGAATACACTGAATTACCCCAAAAAGCACAATGTATAATTGTAAAAGCAAAAAGCAAAAGCTCCTTAATGTGAAATCTACATGAATTCTCATGTTTTGTAGACAACAGATATAATTTTCAGCTGCTCTCAGACAGCAGCAGAGGAGCTGGAGGAAACTACACTGTCAGTTCTGCTGCTCTAAAACACACAGGAGTTTATGTGTGCAGAGCAGAGAGTCGAGAACCAGCATATAACACAACCTACAGCAACACACAGCCAGTATGGGTCAGTGGTGAGTTTGAACAGGATCAGTTTGAATGAGACAGAACTGACACAAGAATGTATGAGAGTGTGTTGTATGATACAATGAATGTTGCATCTAGAGTCATATAAAGAGAAATCAGCATTTTCTTGGTATTTTGAGGACTATGATGTATGATGAAATCAGACAGTTTCAAAATTTCAAAATTCCTCTCCAGTTCGTAATAGAGGAAATAGTCAATCAAAACTGAAGCATGACTCTGTATGGAACACAAATGTTACTGCTATTATCATTAAAGGGTTACTCCACCCCAAAATTTCCCGTGTCATTTCAAACCTGTAAAAGTTTTGTTCGTTTTCTGAACACAATTTAAGATACAAACCCGATTCAAATTGTGAGTAAAAAAAAGGAATGGAATAATTTACAAAAAATCTCATAAACTTATATTTTATTCACTGTAGAATATAGATGACTTATCAAATGTTGAAAGTGAGACATTTAGAAATTTGGAAATATGGACATGGATTTCATGAGAGCTACACATTCCAAAAAAGTTGGGACAGGTAGCAATAAGAGGCTGGAAAAGTTACATGTACATATAAGGAACAGCTGGAGGACCAATTTGCAACTCATTGGTCCCTATTTGCCCCGATTTTGTGTTTTTTTTTTTTTTAACGTAATGTGCAATAAACCAATCAGAGTCTCATCATCCATTCCCTTTAAGAGCCAGTTGCACTCGTGCTATGACAGATTTTCTATTTACACTGCGGAATTTGGCAAGCGCGAAGACAAAACGCGTCTCCGAGATGAAACGTAGCTGCTCATGTGCCAGCAAATAGATAGCTTAATTCTGATACATGCAATGAATATCCATTGTGACATATTTATTTATTTATATTTAATTAGCCTACAAAAAATTCTTATGCATTGCAATCCTTTTAATTTTTAATATTTGACATGTTTGTGTGCTGTTGCGCATCCCTGTGTTTAATAAGCAGCGTGTACGCTCTAACATTGTGCCAGACTTAAGACCAGGTTTGAATTGGTCTATGCCGCAGTCTATTTTCAGCTCCTTAGAATTGTGCCTTCAATGCGCCTGAACACACCTCTTTTTTAGACCATGGGCACAAAAATGAGCTCAAATGCATTTGCTAATTAAACAATGTGGTGCAGGATGGGAAAATGCGTACAGCGTCAGACTGAAACTAGCAAACTAGTGTATTATAGAGACCATTAGGTCAATTGGCAACATGATTGGGTATATTCTCAGAGTGGCAGTTTCTCTCAGAAGTCAAGATGGGCAGAGGATCACCAATTCCCCCAATGATGCGCAAAAAATAGTGGAGCAATATCAGAAAGTAGTTTCTCAGAGAAAAATTGCAAAGAGTTTGAAGTTATCATCATCTACAGTGCATATTATCATCCAAAGATTCATAGAATCTGGAACAATGTGCGTAAGGGACAAGGTCAGAAAACCATACTGGATGCACGTGATCTTTGGGCCCTTAGACGGCACTGCATCACATACAGGAATACTACTGTAATGGAAATCACAACATGGGCTGAGAAATACTTCCAGAAAACAATGTCGGTAAACACAATCCATATTCTCTGTTGCCGGCTAAATCTCTATAGGTAAAAAAAGAAGCCATATCTTAACATAATCCTGAAGTGCAGCCATTTTATCTATTAGGCCATTTTTTGTTCCTTTTAAAACATACTCCACAAAGTGATTTACCCGTCACAGCTGGAACTCTGTCCAAGCGATCGGGTTCCCCAAAACCATCAATTCACAAATCAGAGTAATAATTCTGTTCCCTTAAACAATGTTTCCGTAAAAGCAAGTTGGCATGCACACTTATACTCCTTAAGGAACTTAACATTTGCCTAAAACCCAATTTATTGGACTGAACGTTAGCCAACATAAATATAGGGAGAGGCCTGTTGTTGTCTCTTCAACTTCTGGTGCACCACGCCTTTCCCTCTTCCTCACCTTTTTTGGCATGGATATCCATCCTCGTTTCATCTCAGTAATACGACAGAATAACTTATGCTGGTAATGCCTTCAGAAGATCCACTGTGCCAACTTCAGAGTTACGTAGTAGTAGGAAAAACTCCAATACTACTATATAGGTATACCATATAGGTTCATGGAAGTTGCAAAAAAAAAAAAAAAAAAAACTATTGTCTTTTCAAACAATTGTCTTCTCAGGTATTTCTCCTCGAGTCTCTCTGATCATCAGTCCCAGCAGAACTCAACACTTCACATCTGTCTCTCTCTCTCTGAGCTGTGAGGACCAGAGTAACTCTAATAGATGGAGAGTGAAAAGATACACGGAGAGTTTGGGTCTGGAAGATTGTTCATCATCACTGTGGGTATCACAAACAGGTTCTACGTGTACATTCATCTTTACCAGCAAATCAGACACTGGAGTGTACTGGTGTCAGTCTGAATCTGAAGAAAAATATGATCCTGTTAATATCACTGTACACTGTGAGTCTGTTTATTTATTTATTAATTTCACTGGTAGTTTACAATCAATACACAAAGCAGGTTGATTAAACAAGTGCAGGAAGCATCAGTGAGCAAAAAACACTCAGGGCAGGCAGTACAAAACAAATTTAGTTTTATCATAAAACATAAAAACCTTTATTTTTTGTCATCATATTTTTTATAGTCTTACTATTTACCAACAGCTCATGTTTCCTCTTTTTCTGTAGTAGGTGTGATTCTGGAGAGTCCTGTTCATCCTGTGACTGAAGGAGATACTCTGACTCTACGCTGTTTATATCAAAATTCAACTCCAACAAACCTCAGAGCTGATTTCTATAAAGATGGATCACTCATCCAGAATCAAACTACAGAGATGATCATCTCTATTGTCTTAAAGTCACATGAGGGTTTCTACTACTGCAAACACTCAGAGAGAGGAGAGTCACCCAAGAGCTGGATCTCAGTCAGAGGTGAGAGTCAGTAGAAACTGTGAGCTGATTTATTTCTTCTTATGCTCTCATTCAGATATAGTACATGATAAAGTGCTTGTGTGTCTGTTTTTCAGTGTTTCATTCAGAATCTCAGATCTCGGTCCTCCACACACTCAGTTCTGTTCTGGCAGTTTGTCCATATCTGCTAGTGACAGTCGTGCTGATTTTCAAATGCTGCAGGATGAGAGGTAAAAGGTCTTTATTAATGTATTCAATGATATGATAATTATTTAAGTTCAATAATCATCATATTTACACCAACAAATGAGTCAATCATATCATACATTATGTGGCTATCATCTTTGGCCTTCTTCTTGAGGGTTTGTTCTTTGCAAAGTTGTTTCAGAAACAATGTTTAATAATGAATAGACTCCATCTCTCCCTGTGTATCTTTTTTCCCTAGAAATATTCCCTCATTGACACATACATTTTTTGTTGTCAAATTTATTTCCGCTAAGTAAATAATGAAAATATTGTTTTGTGTGTGTGTATTTAACAGGTACATGTTGAAGATGAAGAAGCTTTAATTTAATCGGTTGTGACGGTAAAAAAACGTCATCTTCAGATATTGACTGCAGTCATTATCAAAAGTGAAGATGACGTTTAGGATCGCTCTGTGTCTGCATGAAAAACATAAGTCATTCCTGATTCACGATGATTAACTTTTTGACATCTCATGGTTGTTAAAGTCAACATGAACCTGAATTACTAGCCCACTTGACCTTCATTAATTTCAGGTCTATATAGCATACTTACATACATAAATGTTGTGCATGCGTACAGTGGAAAATGAAATCCTTAAACTAAATTATTATTATAATTTTTTTTTTTTAATGAAGCCTAGATTATAATCCTAGTCATGGTCTTTTTCAAAAGACATTTAGACACTTTTTACTGAATTAAAAGCAAGCAGTAATGTAACTGAATTTAAAGCAACATTACAGAAGCTTACATTTATTTTATAGAAAGTAAATATGCAGAAATGCAAAAATGTTGTCAGTGTTGCCAACTAAGATGTTCTAAAAAGGCTATTTAAACATAGGATACTACATAAACATCACGGGCTAATACACAGTCTTTAACTTGATTTTTAACTCTTTATTGATATTTTTCTGCTCCTCTTCTTTGCATCACTTAGAGCCTTGTGCCCCTGGTCATTTTAATTTTTCACTAATGTTTTAGAAATGCAGAGCCGGACAGTAACGGAGTATATTTACTTCAGTACAGTACTTAAGTACAATTTTGAGGGATCTGTACTTTACTCAAGTATAATTTTTGGGGAGTACTCATGTACTCAAGTACATTTGAGAGGCAAATATTTTACTCTTTACTCCGCTACACTTCTATCCATAACTGTAAGTACCCGTTAATTTATTGTTTACCTTTCAAACTTGATCGGATTGTGCAGGCGCCACTGATTGGGACAGCCTATCAGCAATTACCTTCAGCTTTCCAACAAAGACTTCATGATATTTGATTGAATTGAAGTACAGTACGCACACACACACACACACACACACAGAGGGCCCTATAATACACCCGACGCAATGTGACGCAAAAAAATAGGTGTGTTCAGGCACATTGATGGCACAATGCTATTTTAAGGAGCTGAAAACAGACTGGGCCATAGACCAAGTCAAATCTGGTCTAAAGTCTGGTGCACTGTTTTATTATTTGTTATATAAAGAGCGTACACGTGTCACAGTGTCTGGTTTGTGAATGCCTACATGTCATAATGGATAGTCATCGCATGTATCAGAATTCAGCTCCATTTCGTCTCGTAGACGCGTTCTGTCTTCTCGCTTGCCAAATTCCACCTTGTAAATAGCAAATCCGTCATGGCACGAGTGCATCTGCGCCATACGCTTTACACTTTGAGCTTAGATCGTTAAAATAGGGCCCAGAGAGTTGTCAAACAGAGGGCCCTATTTTAACTAATCTAAACGCAAAGCGTAATATGCATGGCGCAGGTGCACTAAGGGCGTGTCCAAATCCACTTTTGCTATTTTAACGACAATAAAACGGTCCGTGCGCCAGAGCACATTTTTGGAATGGGTTGTCCCTATTCTGTTAATAAGTAATGGGCGTGACATGGTGCCATGGCGGATGGCTATTTTCATGGCAGAATCTGTTGGCGGAAAAGCTGAACGCTTCTCAAGTGAAGAAACCGATCTGCTCATGTGCGCAAGCAGATCATCTACGGGACAAGCAGGAATCCAGCAAAGCTTTCCGAGGTGAAGAAGCACTCTAAAAATGGCTGGGTTAAAAATAACCCAATTGGCAACCCAGCACTGGGTAAATATTGGACAGAACACGTGCTGGGTTAAAGTAACCCAGCATGCTGGTCTACACATTTTAACCCAGCATGCTGGCTTATTGAGAAAACCCAAGATAGAGTCATTTTTACCATTTGTGGGTTTGCATTTTTATTATTCTGGGTTATTCTTGCTGGGTTATTCTCATAATTTCACTTTTACTTAACAAAGCAATCATGGATTAATAAATAATGAAGAATACAGGTTATTTAGACTGTTAAAAATATGTTTAATGCCATCTGACATTCAAAAACTTGTACCAATGACAAACAACATGGAATTTTCCCTTTTTTTGTTTCCAGCAAATGCAAAATAAATAATTAAAATAAAAATCACAGAATTACAGTTGCAATAAATAATAATTTTTTTTCTGAATGACCTGTGTCTAGCTGTTTAACTATTACATTGACATATTTAGCTATTTAAATACACAGTGAAATGACATTAACAATTAACATTCTTTAAATTTAAAGATGTCCTTAAATTTATATCAAGTATATAAAGACTCCTATGTAGGTAGATGTGCACTGCTTAGTGTAGTTCAACATATAGTTCACCCAAAAATGAAAATTATGTCATTTATTACTCAACTTCATGTTGTTACAAACCCGTAAGACCTTCGTTCATCTTCAGAAGACAAGTTAAGATATTTTCGATGATATTCGAGAGATTTCAGACCAGGGTGAATAATTAACAATTTTCATTTTTGGGTGTACTATTGTCAAACACTTAAGCTCTGAAGCAAAGATCTACACCTGAGAGCAGTGTAGTCTGCTATAGAGCCTGTCTATGGAAGGACAATTTTCAAAAGGAATTGCAAATTATATTTTCAATTGTGTTTTCCACATGTGACAAATTGTGACATAATCCAAACACAATTGCAAATCTTGAACAAAAACACTGAACAAAAATTACTTGATGCATTCATGAATGCACAGTGACTGCCAAATTTCAAATAGAAAAGCAAAGTCCATTTGCAGCTGTATTTTCCATGTATTATGAGTAATAAGCCTGTCATATTAATCAAATACTGCATCATAGCAGCTTTACAGTATTAAATAGGAAAATAGTGTGTAATAATGCAAAGAGACAAAAGTAAACACTCAGTTTTCAGTTGAAGTCAGTTCATCATTGATTCAGTGATGTATCGTCCCTCTGTACAATCAAGTCGATGATATCGCTTGATATTAATTGTCTCAAACTAAGGAAAACCAAGGAACCAAAACTCCATCGGTGACAGAATGGAGAAAAAAACCTTGTGAGAAACCAGGCTCAGTTGGGGGTCAGTTCTCCTCTGACAAGACGAAACCAGTAGTTCAATTCCAGGCTGCAGCAAAGTCAGATTCTGCAGAAGAATCATCTGTTTCCTGTGGTCTTGTCCTGGTGGTCCTCTGAGACAAGGTATTTACAGGGGATCTGTATCTGGGGCTCTAGTTGTCCTGGTCTCCGCTGTCTTTCTGGGCAGTAGAGGTCCTTTCTAGGTGCTGATCCACCATCTGGTCTGGATACGTACTGGATCCGGGCGACTGCAGTGACCCTCTGATCTGGACACAGACTGGATCTCGTGGCTACGGTGACCTCGGAACAAGAGAGAAACAGACTATTGTTAGCATAGATGCAACATAAGAACAAGTACATGAGGTTTTATGAATTACCACGTCTGTTTTTTCACTGTTTCGCACATGTTACCTGAGAAAACACAAATGGAATCACAATTACTGTAGCATCTGAATTTAAAATGCCTCACATTGAAAGCTGTCAATTTTTGTCAGTGGTGGGACCATACTATGGAGAGTGTTTGTATTGGGAGGTGACGTCACTAAAAGACAATTGTGCCAAATGCTTTGAACAATGGAGGTTAAGGCACTACTAAAGGCAGCTGCCGCTCCGAGAGATGTGTGATAAAGAACAGACAGTGCAACCCGGATCTCCCTATATTCTTGGCACCTCACACAATAAATAATTCTGTCATTTTTACCCCAAATGCAGCTACTATCCCCTGCTAACAGTTAGTGCCACATGGTACTATTGGTCAATATTCACCATTAACCACATGCTTTTCACCTGAGGAATAAAATATAAGGTAAGATGCAAATAAGTAAATAAGAGTAGAACTGCAATGTTGTTTTGCTGACGTGCATCAGAGTGCAAACAGTGAGAGATTTGGGGTAAAAACTACAGAATATATCCCAATAAAAAACACGCCCCATAGTATAGTCCCACACTTGACACAAAATGACAGCTTTCTGTGTAAAGCATCTGAAATTCAAATGCTTTTTAATTGCATCTGGACTATGTCACAATGTATGCATCCACATGTGGAAAAATGCAATTAAATATACAATTTGCAATTCCTTTTGAAAATGGTCCAGAATATCCTTACCTGTCCATTGATTATGATCTGCTGGCATTTTTAAATCGCCACAACAATTGGATGGGGTTTTGTGGACTCTGTTCGGTTAAGGAATTCCAGGTTTGTTCAGACCTTTAAAATAAATTTTAAAAAAAAGTTCAATTAACTGTGTGAAGTTAATCATGAAATTGACCAATCATGATTATTTGTGATATTCACCTATGAGTTGGTCTACAGAAGCAGAATATGATATAGTGATTGGCTGAAAGGTGTGCTTTCAAACTGTCTAATCAATGGGATGTTCCAGTCATTATACATCACAGTTTTATGTTAATATGCTGGCTATATCAAACACACACAGTCACTGGCACAGATAAGGGAGATCACACTGCATGCGCGCACACAGACATTTCTATGACAAGTCACGTAGGTAACTTACTGTGTTACTCCGCAGCTTTAAAACAGTCCATATAACGTTAGTTGATAAACACGAACTTACCTTTAGACGCCTCAATAAGACTGCATTTGACGAGTTTTTCTCTCACAGATGTATCCATGTGCTTTTCTGACAGGAAAAAAACACATTTTGAATTATAATTTGTATGTAAAAATACTTTATAAACCACACAAGCATCAAATCACCTCACTAACGCGGCCCTCGCTGTGCGTGCGCGCACTTTGAAGAGACGCCGATTCTTTTCCGGGAATCACTTTGTTCGAGAATTACTGAACCGGTTTATTTGAACCGGATCGTCGGTTCTTTTAGACCTGCGGTCCGACTATATCGTACGTAATTGTATGATTTACATGTCGATATGGACAACTGCAGGCGTTTACATTAGAGCAGAAAGTCGTATTCGCTTTTTGAACTCATTTCACTCACTTAAATGTTAAATTCGTTTTTCAGTGTCAGAAACAACTTTTTCCTCTATTTTCACAGGTATTCGCATATTTCAGCCATCTGTAACTGTCTGAAACTTAATAAAACTGTATTAATCTGTCGTCTCAGATACCTTACCACGATTATGCGAGTCACGTAACGTAGGTTGGCCGTTTGAGGTAAACTGTTCATCATTTAACGTAAATAATGTTGGCCTGTAGAAGTTTAACAGTATTGTAGCCGCAAAAAGGTTATAATTCTGCCAACTTAAAATAATTATTAATGAAAACATTAAATAAACTTACCTTAAAACAGTTGAAAGCTGTGTCTTTGCCCCGTTGTTCTTCCAAAATGACAGTTGGGGAGCGATTTAAACATCTTCAAGGCGCCTTAAATAACCCAGCGCTGGCCTGAAACAACCCAGCGACGCAACCCAGCAGGTTTAACCCAACACCTGGTAAACTGAAACTACCCAAAAGTGTTTAAAAATAAATAAAATAACCCAACAAAATGACCCAACAGACTCAACCCAGCATTTTGGGTTAAAAAATAACCCAGCAGTATTTAGAGTGAGGCGTGGGATGAAGTAGCAGTGCATGCTTTCAAATAGCTCCACGCAATGAGTCAGTTAATATATACATGTCTGTATTGCACAACTGTTCAATTAATTGGCGAATTTCATTTATCATTATAAGTAGTAGGCTGAATTGCAAATAGGTAGCCTAATTCTAATACACGCAATGACTGTTCATCGTTATTTTTTTCATGTTTATGTAGTCTACACAATAATATTATTTTACACTGTAATCATTTTGTTTTTAATATTTAGCATGTTTGTGTGAGCAAATATAAATAAATATTGCGCCATTGAATATTGCGCCATTGACTCAAACTCAGGTTTGAGTTGGTCTGTGGCGCAGTCTATTTTCAGCTCCTTAAAATAGAATTGTGCCTGCAATGTGCCTGAACACACTTATTTTTTTAGACCATTACACCCATGGGCGCACAAATGGGCACAAATGCATTTGCTAATAAAACGAATGGCGCTGGATGGGAAAATACAAACAGCCCAGACTGAAACTAGCAAACACACTTGCACTTCGCATTGCACCGGGTGTATGATGGGGCTCATAGATTGTTTGTTTGAGAATGGTGTTATTCAGCTGAAAGTATTTTCTCCTGCCTTTGCCTGTATGTCAATGTGAGAGAAAGGGGCTTAATACGATTTTCTTTAATCATTATTATTTTCTCTTCTATGCTGCATGTATAACACGGTCAGATTCAGAAGTGTGTCAGAACATTGCTATATTGCATTCTTTTCTGGTTTAGGTTTATTGATTTGATTGATGAAAAAACAGAGAAAATCACATGTACACACAATTGTTAGCTGAATTTTATTTTCTGAAATTACACACTAATGTAAGCTGAGCATTTGCTTTGATGTTCTTGAGTGTATTTAACACAGTCAGGTTCAAATGTGGGTGCCAAAAATCGATTAAAACTCTAGCAAAGGTTCGTCAGAGCATTCATTGTGCTATTGCCTTGTGGGTAAGTGAGAAATGTTAAATAAAGCAACATGGTGAAAAGATGAAAATGACTTGATTTTACTTTCATTTCCTTTTACATTCTCCAAGGTATTAACATTAACATTTTTCATAACTCCATGTAGGACGTTTCTGTACATAAATGTAAGCACTGTGGCAGTAGTAACGCGATATTTAGAAAATGTTCTCTTGTACTCTTGATAATCAAGTACTTTTGAAAACAAGTACTTCAGTACTTTTACTTAAGAAGACATCTGACTGCAGTACTTTTACTTGTACTTGAGTAAAATTTAGCAATGTGCATCTGTACTTTTACTTCTGCCTCTGTAGAAATGATACTTTACGACCATATAAATGGCTAAACTTTTTTAACTGTGTTAAAATGAATGGATTATGATGATGTATTTATAATTATGTCATGATGCAGAAAGTGTTTAAAGTAGTCCGATATAGACTCCATGTGGCATCAGGGGAGTCATTGTGGGGTAAAACAGTCTTTTCCCCATCACTGGAAAAGCATTGTGTTGACTCAGAATGGCTTACATAAAATCCTTTCTGCCACTCGACAGATCCACATACCTATGAAAACTGAGCTGTATTGAATTATGCGAGAACGAGACAACTGAAAGTAGATATTTGACATTTTGTTTTGCTTAAATTTGATAAAGTGATAAAGATTTGAGTAAAAGTTTTTTGTACTTTTTTAACAGTGACAAAACAGGTAACATTAATGTCCACTGAAATGTGCAGCATTATTCTATGTGTTGTGTGCTGCAGTTGCCTAATCATTTTCACAAATATATGCCGTAAAATGGAGTTCTTTGCCTTTATGCCAAGGGTCTGTGCAATGTCCACTACTGTGGTCTCCTTGCAGAGCATAGAAAGTCTCTGGAACAGGTTTGCATTTGTTCTTAGGATCACAGGGTGTCTTTTCAGGACTTTTTGAACTTGGGCAAATCAGAGCAAGGACGGAAAGTGTCTCCTTTGCCCCGGTAACCTTCTCTGGAAATTCCATCTCCACTACGACATATCCCAGGTAGGGGTAACTGGTTTCGCTTAAACCCCATATTGCCAACCCTGACACTGGCTGAACTGGGACATCAGGTAAGTGGTGTTCATGCCAGGGCTCGAAGATAATTGTGATTTGAGAGCCACTATCCAGAAGTGCATCACAGTGCTGGCCATTTATCTTCACTGGGATGATGGAACAGGGCGCGATCAGTCCTGGAGAAATGCCTCTATCAAGAGTGGTTACTTCACTTTTCTTAGCTGAGCACACTGTGTGACAATCACCTGATGCTTGAGAAGATAGATCATTAAAAGATAGATGTTTAGCTTTCTTTAGAGTGTGTATCAGCTTTCGAATAACTTTGGCCTGATTCTCAGCATTCTGGCATTTGGCAGAGTAATGGCCATTTTCACCACAGCGATAACAAAAGTTCCCATCCGAGTCGTTAGATGGTTGCTTTCTATTATCACTATAGGTTTGTCTAGATGGCTCTACACGAAGAACTGAAGTAGGGGATTCAGAGACTTTTAGCTTATGGCTTGTCATTTGCTTTTGCAAGTATTTCACTTGCTTTCTTAAAACAGCTACTTCACTATCACTACCTGTCTCTGGAGTGTGCATCTTTGTCATTGACACAGGTCCTTTGCTATCTGCTACAACCTTGTTAGGCACAGTACTCATGGCAGTGAACATTGACTTGAGTTCTTGAATTTCTGTTCTCAGACGCTCAATATCATCCTGTCTATTGTCTGTAGCAGGGTTTGTGTTAACTCTCTGAACAAAGGTGTTCAGCTTTGTCCTTGATGACTCGTACTCTTCTTCACTTCTGATCTCACTCAGCAGTTCCAAGAATGATGGAGGGTTTTCCTTCCTCTCCCTGAGTTTGAGCTGGACAAGCATCATATCGGCGTGAATAGCACCTCTCAGCAGCTGCTCCACTCGAGCACGGTCAGCACGGCTTGTAGGGAGACCTCCGCAACGAACTACCTTGGTCAATGACAACTCTATGTGCCTAAGAAAGTCAGACAACTTTTCCTTTGGTTGCTGCTTAGCAATCTAAAGGCAAAATACAGGTCTTCGTCGGTCTCAGCAGACCCAAAAGCACTCTCAAAGGCTTCTAAACACAGAGCAGGACTAACCTCTGGATCAGCAGTCCGCACAGCCTTTACAACAGCTAGCGCAGGACCTTTCAGACTTTCCATGATACGTTGTCGTTTCTCCTTAGTGGAACACTCACTCTCCTCGACCATCAGACGTGCATGTTCTAACCAATGCTCAAGAGACTCTTCTCCAACTGGAGTTAGCAAGGTACCGGAGAACACTCTCAGACGACAGTAACTTTCGTTGTCACCTGATGGTGTCCCCATCTTGGTCAACAAACACCCACCACACGAATAATAGACTCTGCTGAGCCACTCTCAGGAGGTTCTTCCAACAGACTCTTTAACCGAGTCGACGGAGTATGACTTTCAGAAGCAATAACAATCATCCACTTTTTCATCTTGCCCTCTGGCAACAGTTCAGGAGGGACTTTGGTGGGGTCCACTGTCTCTTTACACTTGCATAGCACCCTGTGGCTATCCAGCTTCAGACTAACAGTCCGTCCTCTCACTCGCACTCGCCCTAAGGCTTTGATAGTTCCTAGAGCTTCTTCAATCTGGGCATTTGCAACGTCTTCTGGAATCAGTACCATGAGGGAATGTGCATCATCCAACTCTTCTCTTCTGCACCAGTCTTTGAGCTCTTGAACTAATTCTGCAGTGCTACACTTAACCTCCGTTTTCTTTTGGGTTTTTAGCTTAAACTATTTGACTTATTTTTTATTTTATAAAAAAAAAAAACTAATTAAAAAAATCCAGGCTAATTGTCAACAGATATTACCTTAAATTAGCGTATTTAGTATCCTATGACAATTTACTTAAGAAACTCTCAAAAATTTAACAGCTAACGCTATTAGCATCAAATTACAAATTAGTTGATTGCATTAATTATCGATCCCGGACGAGCCCCCATTTTATGTAGCGCCCCCTAGCATGTCTAGCTATTAGTGTGGAGTGCGCTCCCTCTCTCTAAATTAATTAATGCACTAAATGTAATTCCCTAATCATCACTTGTTACTGTTTACCTTAATAGTAGCTTTTAACTTAATGCAAAGTGGTGATGCAGTGTCTTTATATCCAAATTAAGGTAAAACACTAATTGTATGCAGGTTTCTCAAATGCTGGGTTAAATGAACAAAAACATTTATAGTTTCATTAATATTCCACCCGTTTTAAATGGCTATCAATACTGTAAGTGAAATAAACATCAATTCCCAGGTCACTTATCTTAATCAGTAGTGATAAATACTTTCACTTTAAACCAGTTTACTGTAAACTCAATATTTTGCCTCAAGTATCAAAATTATAAATGTCATAAACCCAGTGTAATGCAAATCTTCAACAGAAATTCGTTTTAACTATTTACTGGAAAAAAATAAAGTATGTACATAATATATACAGTTCAAATATCAAGTGCAATTCAAATGAAAAACAATTAAATAACCCCAAAATTAAAACTAAGCCGGCAAAATGACTAAATGGCCACTCAATGAAATAAAATGAATACCCCAATAGTCATAGGAGGACACATTGCAGGCCTGAAGTGTGGCTTGGGAGTGGGGAGACCTTGAACACAATGGCCGCTTCGCGCTGTAGCGCAGAAAAAAAACTCACTGCTGTTGTAGTGCTGAAAGCGATGCTTGCGATGCTGGTGATTGAAGACGTCGTCCGACAGCAGGGAATGGTTCTGGAGATGAGTGCATTTTTTCAGACGATGCACAAAAATGCAACCAAGCAGGCTACACGCTGGCAAAGTCCTTATAACTAAATCGTTCTGACTAGCAGTTCACTCTTTCTCCTTGTGGAAAACTCTGACCGAGTTCCGCAAAACCATAAACTTTCACGCTGTAAACTTCTATAAAAATGTCTGTAACTCACTCTTCGTGCAGTCTACAATTACATCTACTATCACAAACATTAACTTGGTGTTTTACCAAATTTCTAACGTGACAGTCACAGCGCGATTCTCACTCATGTCTCTCCATCTTCTCCTCCCGATCTCTTCTTCCTCCACATCGCGACCTCTCACCCTGATTGCTGATTGGATCTTTCTTCCGGGTATATACATTTTAATTAACTCAATTTTTTAACACACACAAACATTATTTATACATTTTTAACATCATGAAATTTAAATTTTAAAGAAAATAAACAAAATAAAAATAATGATTTTAGGAAATATCCAAAATTCCCATAGGGCTACATCTGGTTTCTGGTTTAAGCAACCAGAATGTGTGTGCAATGTGTGCAACGGGGTTTGAGACACGTTTTCTCTTGTTTGGTGGGTGTGTTAACCATGTCAGCCCAATCAGCACCAACATGTATAGAAACCACACGGAATTAAAGAGACAGCTGGCACAATGTTATTAACTTCAAAATAAATTCACAAGAGCAAGCTTATTGTTTAAACGTTTATTTAAAGGCAAAATAACTGTACTAATAAGAGCACAAGTATAGATATGGAACTTCTTTAAGTCTCTCTGAATATAATTTATTAATTGCAATGTCTTCTGGTTCATATCCTTTCCTTGGAAGGTGTGCAAGACACTGATTAATAATGTAACTTAAAAATACTATACATATTTATATATTTTTCTATTGTATTGTCAAGTGATACTTTCATATGCATTTCTAAACTTTTCTGATTAAGTAATGGTACATATTACAATATCATAGCACAACAACATTGATCAGCAATTAAGATAAGCCTAATACTCACAATAAAAATAATGTCATATCGATAATAACACAGACTCGGAGGTAAGAAGTGGATTATGACTTCACCTGAAATGTTTGTCCAAATGTTATATAACAATAATAAGGAACCACAGTTTCCACAAATCCTTTCACTCGATTGGGATGTTCTCTCTTTTTTTTTTTTTTTATTTTTTTTTTTATGTTGAACTCTGCGGACCCGGTACCGGGTCCAAAAATAGCATGCAAAATGTTTGTGTTTCATTTGCAAAGCCTTCCTTATATGGTATCAGCCCATATATGGGTTCATTTGAAAGCTTAGAGTGTTTTCTTCATAAAGAATACCATTAATTGGTCCATAAAGTAGTCAAATTAAGCTAAGAAATATACCCCCCCCCCCATAAATTTCCGTCTAACGATTGTGAATAATTTTTCATAAGAATGTGTATTTAAAATATTTTTCACAAAACAGTCAAGTCATATATCACAAGAAAGCTCTCATTCTCAGATGATGTAGATCATTTTATTGTGTGACAATCACAGATCGGATGATCTTCAACAGAATCGCGATGTAAAATTTCTCACCTCGTTGCAAATTATTATTTATCCATCTTAGCACCGCTTCAGTCAGCCGCAAACAGCCACACATACATATTTACTCAATAAAATCTTTTAGATTAGAATCTCTTCTTTCAAACAAGACCATTTTTACGTTTCTACGTGCTTCCATTTGTGAGATATAAAGCGTTTTGTACAAGTGCGCACATACAGGAACAAAGGGCTGTGATGAGAGAGACCCGATCTCCAACTCATATGATGTGCCTAAGCGGCTTTCTTCTGCTATATCTATCTGATCTCTTTTGTGAAGCACTATTAGTCCCATCAGCTGTCAGTCACAGCCGTGTGCTCCACTCAGAGGTGACGAACTTGACACCTCTGCGCAATTGCGGGTGCAGGGAGTGGACAGTGATGACCATTTCCTGTTGAACCGGACGAAGCGCTGGCCGATGGGATTTTGTGTTCTCGGCTGCTTGTAAAGAAAGGCACGCGAGGGAAAACTACAAGCGGACGCGTTGCATGAATTATCAATGCATAATAATCATAACACAAGATATGGATGACCACCGTCGCCGTGGAGAGGTCAGGCCGCGCATCTGGTGGGGCCAAACCCATGTAGGTTACATTTATATATTTATTTATTTGATTCTTTATTTTGAAGCGTGGAAGCTCCGCTAACAATAGGCTAAACTTGACCGCATCTCAGTGAAGGTACAGTAAACAGTACAGTACTGGGTGGATGAACATACATTTGTTTGTTGACGCTCCGAAGGTCGTGTACAAGCTTCAGGGAGCGGTTTTAGTGCTGATAATGAGTCAAAACAAACACGGAGGACCCTGGAATATGAAATATATTACAGATGATTGAGACAGGTCAAATCTTCCAATCATTACACCAGTGTTAATTTTGACACTAAATTTTAATTTAGTTTTAGTCTTAGTCTTTTGACTATAATTCTTTTTAGTTTTAGTCAAGTTTTAGTCATCTGATTTGTTTTAATTTTAGTCTTATTTTAGTCGACTAAAATTGCTTGGTATTTTAGTCGACTAAAATAAGACTAAAATGAATAACAGATTTACTAGACAATTTTTTACAGCTGGTATAGGAAACAAACTTAACCAAAATATATAAAACACAAATTCAACTTTATTTCAACACAACTGTGTCTTTATTTTGATTCAAAAGCTTTTATGCAGCAACAAACACTGTCATGATAATGTAAACAATAACTAGCTGCCAATTGACCATCAATAAAAGAAAAATAACGTTAGGTCCAGGACCTTAAAGCTTACAACTGAGCTGAACAATAAGTGCATACATTTAAAGTAAATATTTAATAAGTTGGCAGCTAGGTGGATAAAAAAAGTAAAGTGTAGTATTCATTTGTCTAGCAATATTGTATGTTTTAAATACTACAATATTGCTAGATTTGTATGTATAATGATAGGATGTGAACATTCATGTTTCACATGACTAATATAGAAATATTTGTGATATTGTCAACAAGTAGAACATTATACAATATACTAAACATTAGTATTAATTAAATGTATTTATCATGATATTACGTATTAGTATTGTGCTCGCATCTAATTTGAAGAAGGGGCTATTTTACAGTACTTTTCAGTTCGTAATATTTAATGCTACAACATCTACGCACTGCACTATTCCAATTTTGCTTAGCTCAATAAACAAAAGAACATCGTTGTAAAATTACATTTGAGAAAATGTCCGGGTGGCTCGTCTGTAAATGTCTTTTCAAATTGGTTGTGTTCTTGCCACGAATGAGCGCTCTGCGTGCTTTACACTTTGTTTTGTTTTGTTCGTCGTCAAACGTGAAGTGAGCTGTGGACATTTTGTCGCTCTTTTAGACAGTAGGGACTTTAAGCAACAGCTGCGAATGGAACGGCTACAGCGACCGGAAGTTCGCCGTCACACCGCTGTAGCCAAGAACGTAAAAGTCACTAAGCAACGGTAAAACAGAACAGCGCAACGCAGCATTAATTCATTTATTGAGATCCAAAAAAATATATAATTTAAAAAAGCAAGAGAAGGATTGCTTTTGGCGTTAAATGACAATCTTTTGTCAGAAGAGGAGTTTTTAATATTGTATGATGTAAATAAGTCTAAAAACATAACATTTATTTACCTAACCTCTCACGTTGTAGCGACTCTGGCAAATCAGCTGTTCTCCCGTAGTAGACCGTTAAATTAGAACGTCAGAAAGTAGCAGTTAAATTCGCGCAGGCGCAATACAACGCCAGAATGGCGTTGCCGTTCCACCAGAGGCTGTTGCTTAAAGTCCCTATCACCTCTTCGAATGCCGACTTCCCGGGAGCTCATAAAAACTGAAAACCTTCGCTTCACGTCTCAATAAGTCAGGCTCTGATTGGTTCTCTTCTCTCATGCAGTCTGTTCTGTTTTGCCGGTTCTTTTGCTCATTCCTCGCATCTCTCCCGTCTGCTGATTTGATTTTCGTCACAGTCTATTTTCGTCTCGTCCTTTATTCGTTGACGATAATGTCAATCAATTTAGTCATAGTTTTAGTCTCCATCAGTGCCTTCTATTTTAGTTTTCGTTTCGTTTTCGTCGGCAAAAATATATTCGTGACGAAAATAATGACGAAAATATTTAGTCAACGAAATTAACACTGCATTACACCATACATAATAGACATAAATGAAATGATATGAAGCTGGAGATTGTGGATTCTATTTTAGATTGTGATAGACCAGATATTTGTAATAATTTTATGCATGTTGCTAGTTTGCAGTTTGACTTATCCTCTTTCAAAGATTGTTCAGAAAACACACACACAAAAAAGCACACTGTATTGAGATGGTTCATCATATGTGAAACAACATAAATAATACTATTTGTCACAAACAGCAGCTTTTTATGTAACTTCTGTAAAAGTTAAGTGTTTTCTGTAAAACAATATACAGATATAGCATTATTCCATACTGCAGGTGTGTAAAAGAAGACTTCAAATTTATGTAGGTGGAAATTGTATACAAAAATGGTATTATTCCTTCCTTCAGTTGGAATGGAATAACTTTTGCATAGATTAGGATAGAAAGAAATTTCCTTTTTCCTCTATTAGCTGACATGTGCTGGAAACACATTAAATTGGTCTGAAGTTGCTAGGCCCTTCATTGCCTGAGCTATACTATTTCAAATTTTAGTTTTTACAAATAAAAAAAAAAGCACCTTGTTTATTATAACACAGACCGCATATATTGTCATTTTTATCAATTTCAACAGTTTTATGTAATTTCAAAGGGTTTCCTTTAAAATGATACCAAATTTCGGTGTTTACACCATCGCAGGAAAGAATGGGAAGCTCTTTAAATCAGGTAGGAAAATGGAAAACGGAAATCCCCAAAATAGCATTTGAGCTTAAGAGGTTTAAAGGTTTGTCTATTACTTTTTCAAGGTGAATTGATCCGTTGTTGTCTTTCAAGGGTTACTGTCTATGAGTTTGTATAATTGAGCGTGTCATTCTGTGATCGCGCCTATTTCTCTTACCTCTCTCTTATCCTCTCTCACTCATTCTCTCTCTCTCTCTCTCTCTCTCTCTCTCTCTCTCCCTCATTTGGATTCCGTTATGTCTTGTACAAAGTTTACTGTCTGTATTGTCGTACGCGTATTTACTCTGTGTGATTTGGAGTTTGATGTATTATTAGTTAAATTATTAAAAACCAATTTATATTCATGATTGCCTCTGTCTAAATGCTCACATCACGAGTCAATGAAATGTCTGATCTTTAGCTACAAGCTCTATACTTTTTAGTAACTAAAATTTCATAATGACAGGATAATGTTTTTATGGCATTATAAGAAGTGATAACTTTATTGAAAGTTGATAAGTTAATCTTACGGCCGTTTGCTGGACGAACCACTGTTTGATTCGCGGTAATTTACAGTAAGAGATATCACTATAATTGATATGAAGAATGGACTATTGACATATTAATGAGTAAATTACAGTGCCTTGTAATGAGTTACTGATATATACAATTGACCTATTTTTCATCTTCAATAATTTTAATGTTACTGTCATATGAGAGATATATTAATCATATTCCTGATTAATTATTAAAATTCCCTATATATCAATGTGCAACCCAGTGCGGCTACATTATTATAATTATTCCAAATGATCAGAGGAAAAAAAAAACACCTGAATTGTATTGCTATATTACTGTGCCATAGTAAAAGGCATGCTATTTTTGATCAGTTGACCAGCTATCTGCCCAATCAGGTATCTAGGTGACAAAGTTAATAGTTCTTGAGAGTATGGTACCTCTCATTGCATGGCGTGGGTCAAAGCGCACCTACTCCACACTGACTGCACCTGTGTCATCTGCCGGCGGCCCTTAGAGTGTGGGCAATGAGCAACAGCTCTCCTATGGACACTACGACGACATTCGCCCCTGCCACCACCCCCATCCCCATTGGGCAAAGGATCGAAATGATTACTTGTTTGTGCTTTGTGGACACTCTCACCTTGCATGGCGGAACCATTGTGTTGCAAAGATATACAGGGAGGAGCGTGAATATTAGACGACCGATCGTCCTTTTATATGGCAGATATTCCCCTTCAGAGTCAGAATCGGCAAATAACATTCGCAACTTATCCTCATGGTACATCCTCATACGATTTTCTCTCTCAAATCTCACCATTTACCCCCATGCAATGAACTGAACTGCTTCCACATCAATGACAATCAAATTGCTCTGCAATTTCCTCTAACACTTTGAACAGGAACATGGCGTAATGTTGGTCTAGAATCTACATGACATGTCATCTAGCGGTTGGGAATACAAATGAGATATTACATCATATTAGGAACTGCAGTCTATTTTATTAAGTATGGCATCTTGTCACAATCTTACAACTTTGGCACTTAGAGGGTTAACACTGTACAACATTTTGTTGATGTAAAAGCATGTTTCGCTGCCTTGCTATTTCCACGTTGATTCTGCTTCTGAACAGCTGGAAACATTCAGCCAGTTTTCTGTGAAACACAGGGCAGCAGAGTGTCAGAAATCCTTATTTGTCCTGGAAAGCAGAAGGAGTTTGTCCGTTTTGTTGGGTAGAGTGTGGAGGTTCACCAGATGGATGCTAGGCAACAACATTCAAAATCTGCGCTTCCTGAACTTCACAAGGGCACCAGCTCTCTTCTCCCATCTTTGTCTCCTGAAGCACTTGATCAGCGCAGCCGCACAGCCAACTACTTTGTCCAGCAAAACATCAGAATAGTCAAAAATCAGTAATATATTGGGTAATGTGTAGTGCAGAATGTCAGGTAATTCATTTCTCATGAAACTGATTGCAGGGATATAACGAAAGACAGGACAAACTAACAAAAATACAAAGACAACGCAAAAGCACAACAAAGAGGCCGGCATTATCATCTGCGCCATCTTTTGTTGTTTGAATTAATTTATATATTTGTATTCTCAGATAAAAAAATTAGAAACTGATTATAAACTGTTCATCCCATGATTCTGATGAGTTAAGGTCGAGAAGGAGTGAAGAATGACCAGGATCATAAATGCTTCATTATCTGTGTGAAACTAAGCACATGATTGCAATAGATTTATCACCCTTCATGTGCTTCAGAGACTACAATTGCTGTTATCTGAAAAAGCAATAAGCCGATTATATAGGAAATGGGGAAGATTATCATTTATTTATGCACAGTGTGCTGTCTTCTTGTACTCTAATGTACAGTGTGCTGTGTTAATTAGAATTTTACAGTTTTTTCACATTTGTTACAAAGGTGTATACATGTTACATTATTTTTATTTATTTTTTTGGTGTGTGTGTGTGTGTTTGCGTGCAAGTTTGTCTGTACTGATGGGCACTTAAACCTGACCAACGTGTGTGTGTTTGCGTGCAAGTTTGTCTGTACTGGTGGGCACTTAAACCTGACTAACTTGTGTGTGTTTGTGTGCAAGTTTGTCTGTACTGATGGGCACTTAAACCTGACCAACTTGTGTGTGTTTGTGTGCAAGTTTGTCTGTACTGATGGGCACTTAAACCTGACCAACTTGTGTGTGTTTGCGTGCAAGTTTGTCTGTACTGATGGGCACTTAAACCTGACCAACTCGTGGGAACTTAGTGGGGACCTAAATTGAGGTCAAGCTTATAAACAAGATTATAAATCATACAGAATGAGTTGTAAAAAGAGGACACAAAAATGCAGAATAGTTTGCTGTGAGAAGGATGGGCCCAAAATTGGAATTATGGATTGAGTGATAATACTCCATGAGTGAACTGCGCTGTTTGCAAATGTCGTAAATGCAGTAAACAGCAGGAGTTTAATGAACCAATGCATCCTGTTCATGCATACTGTTATGAAAATGTTGCAGGTTGAATGGGTTCATGTGTTTTAAAGAGGATTTTAAGAAAACTTTGATGGAAGAAGAGCAAAGTTTGTGCATATATTTATATACTCAACATATGTTTCAGGTCAGTGACATCACTCAGTGATGAAGTTTCTGCTACTTCTATCATTCAATATACACAACAGAATTTTACTTATTATTATAATGAAATCCAAGCTTATCAATTTGATAAAATATGATTCAAATATAGAAAACATGCATGTTAGAGTGACCTTTTCTGAAAACATTACAAGATTATCAGTATTATCAAAATATTTCTATAACACATGAGTTTTTTTATTTTTTATTTTTATTTGTCATGATATTTCTAAAGATAGTACTGTAAGTTTCAGGAAGTCTTGAGGCTTTAACACAGTCTGTGTCTTTACCTGCTCTCATCATATAGTCAGTATGGAGCTCAGTAAACTTCCTCTTGTGCTCTGTGAGTATTAGTATGTATTACTATGTATTTCAGTTGATGGTAATTGCTATTATATTATGTAAGTTTTCTAATTTAGTGTTCCTTGATTTATGTCTTTTCTTGTTGCTCCGAGTTTCAAATCCAGCTCTATGTTATATGAGTGAAAGATGAGTTTGAGAGAGGAAGAGAAATTTAGCACTGTTTGTGAAAGAGAAATGTACTCTGCTGTGATGTAGATCATTGTGTTTGTTCAGTCATTCAGGTTTGTGCTGTTTAATGGTGTTTGTTGAATCAGTTCTGTTGGTTTGTTTTACAGTTTACTGTCCCTGATGCCTTAGTAGATGTTCACTATAGTACACAGTTACTAAAAGTATTTGCTTCAAGTTCCCTAAACAAGTTCAAATTCTCTCTGCTATGATGAAATCTATAAGCCATTAAAATAATATTTTGGTGTTTATCTGAACAATAATGTAATGTGAGTTACTATTCATAACGGTCACCGTTTTCAGACTCTGGTAGGTTTTTACAGAAATACACTACATCTAGAATCTAGAAAAACAAGTTGAGAGTAAAATTATGGCATTGCTTTAAACTTTTATGTCTAAAGTATAAAGGAAAGTTGATCAGCTCCTTGTTCACACTGTAATGAGTTTTTTCTCTTTGTGTTTTAGTGCTGATTTCACACATTCAGTCTGGACACACTGAAGGTGAGGGATTTTCACTTATATATGTCATAACACATGGCTGATACCTCACTAACGGTTACAAGCAAGATGAGAAAATAAACAATTTGATTATAAACACTTTTTTAAAACAAGTTTTATAAATGACCATTAGCAGTGAGCAAATATAACATGTACTTTTCCTTGCACAATGTGCAAATGATTTCATAAGATACAAGTGACCACACTGCCCAACAACTACAGAGAACAACACTTCAGTCTTACCTTATTTAGCATGAATGCTTTACAGTCAGGCAAATGTGCTCACACAGTAGAAACATGAATGACTGTGTGTTAACCAACTTATTACCAAATGGTATTATTCTTTTTAAACAGATAGAAACCAATGTGTAAAAGTAAAAGGTTGCATTTCACAGCTAAAGAGTAGTGGTACTGGTGTACCTCAAGGCTGTGTCAGTTCACCTATTCTTTTCACACTTTTCACAAATGAATGCTCAAACTGGCATTCACAGAATTATGTTTTTAAATATTCAGATGACACAGCCATTTTAAGTCTACTTTATGAGCATGATAATGTTAGCACCATTTATCAAGCAGAAATAAGTATGTTTAATGACTGGTGTGATAAAAATGAGTTGGTAATTAACACAAAAAAGACACAGGAAATTGTATTTGATCCAAAATGTATTGGTGACCATCAACGAGTGGTTATACAAAACCATCATATTACCCAGTTGCAGACCTACAAGTATCTGGGTGTTTATACAGAGAGCTCACTTACATGGAATACACATATTGAATGGGTTTGTACTTGCCTAGAACAAAGATTATACTTTTTGTTACAGATTACATCTGTAAGGTGTGAACAAAAATGTCAGTAGGCGGTTTTATAAAGCTGTTTTAGAAAGTATTGTTAGGTATGGGATCACAGTATGGTTTGGTAATCTTTCAGTGAAGCTTAAATCTAAGTTGATGCACTTGAAATTGACATAATCTAAAATTGTCTGGCATGAGAGAGATTGTAACCTCCAGGATTTATATGAGGAATGTATTCTTAACCAGGTGGAAAGGAACATTGGCGATCAGAGTCATGTTTTAAACTCACAATATGAACTGCTTCCCTCTGGCAGAAGATACAGAGTCCCGAGGTGTAAGCTAAATCTATACAAGAACTCCTTTGTACCAGTATCTGTGTGCCCATTTAACAGATGTTTATCTTAAGGTTTTCTTTCCATTTTATCTTTTATATTGTTTGTTTTATCTATTGTATGTAGATTGTACAGTATGTAGGTCATGCAGCAATGTTGTAGTCTAAAACAATTTTCCTCTCGAGGACAATAAGGTATACTACTACTTAACAGCACATTTTTTTAATACTGTAGTAAATTGTTGTTGTTGTACATAAAGACCAAAAGCCAAAGTGAGCATTAAACCTGCTCATCATGTATTCAGTGGTGAGACAGTAACTCTCAGATGTGACATTGATGGTGAAGGAGTCACTGGCTGGCAGTACAGCTGGTGTAAAGACTTTTCAGCTAATGCTTTCAGTGAACTACTGGAACACATATTTATTCCTGTTACTGAGTCTGACGCAGGTAAATTCTCCTGTTATGGAGCAGAGAGAGAAGGATCACGCACCTCACAAAACAGTGATGCAGTCACACTGACAGTATCAGGTGATTTTGATCATCACTTCATATACACACACATTTAAGGCCCTATAATACACCCGGCGCAATAGGATGCAAGACGCAGTGCAAGTGTGTTTGCTAGTTTCAGTCCAGCGATGTACGCATTTTCCCGTCCAGCACCATGTCATTTAATTATGCGTTTAAAAAACATTTGGCTCATTTTTGCGCCTATGGGCGTGCTTATCTAAAAAAAGAGGTGTGTTCAGGCGCATTGCAGGCGCAATACTATTTTAAAGAGCTGAAATTAGACTGCTCCATAGACCAACTCAAACCTGATCTAAAGTCTGGCGCAATGTTTATTCTTCGTTATTTAAAGAGCATGTTAGTTTAGGCGGGTCCACAACACGCGTACACACTGCTTATTAAACACAGGGACGCACAGCAGCACACAAACATGCCAAATATTAAAAATTAAATGATTGCAATGTATAAGAATTTTTTGTAGGCTAATATATATATATATATATATATATATATATATATATATATATATATATATATATATATATACATACATACATACATACATACATACAGTATATATGCCTACATATCATCATGGATAGTCATCGCATCAGAATTAGGAAATTAATTAAAATCTATTTACTCTCACACGAGCATTTCTGTTTCATCTCGGAGACGCAGTTCTGTCTTTGCGCTTGCCAAATTCCACCGTGTAAATAAAAAAATCCATCATGGCACAAGCGCAACTGGCTCTTAAAGGGAATGGAAGATGAGACTCTAATTGGTTTATTGTACGTTATGCCCAAAACCACCCATTAACCATTAAGAATGGATTTGGACACGCCCTGCATGAGTGCATCTGGGCCGTGTGCTTTACACTTTGCCTTTAGATCGTTAAAATAGGGCTCTTAATGTATTATTTATTAGGGATTTAACAGTTTTAGCAGTTTTAAGTGTTTCTCCACAGTTGTTGAAAAAGTTTAAGATTTAAAAATGAAGATTTTGATTTCAGAATGCAGATGATGATTTTAATTACAATCAATCATCAGTTACTGTAATCTAACCTGCTATAAACCTAAAGATTGTGGGTTTAAAACCCCCTTACATTTGCATGATTTATTTATTAAATTATCTAACACATTATTCTTTATTGTGAATTGTTGTTGTTGTACAGAAAGATCAAAAGCCAAAGTGAACATTAAACCTGCTCAACGTGTATTCAGAGGAGAGACAGTCACTCTCAGATGTGACATTGAGGGTGGAGGAGTCACTAGCTGGCAGTACAGCTGGTATAAAGATGGTTCACTCTACAGGTCCAATGAACTACAGGAACACACATTCAGTTCAGTTACTAAGTCTGATGCAGGAAAATACTCCTGTTATGGAGCAGAGGGAGGAGGATCACGCAGATCACAAGACAGTGATGAAGTTACACTGACAGTATCAGGTGAGTTTGAACATCTCTTCATACACACACAAGTTTAAGATGTTATTAATGAGTCATAAAAAAGCTATAGCCTCATCAGAAACTTGCTTAGCCCCAGCACTGTCTCTGAGACAAGGAGAGAAACTACTTCAACATATGCTGATAACGGTATATAGGCTAACCATCTTAAATTATTCCTTTAATACACTGAACAAAATGATAAACGCAGCAGTTTTGTTCTTGCCTACATTTTTCATGAGCTGAATTCAAAGATCTAAGACTTTTTCTATGTACACAAAAGGCCAATAGCTCTCAAATACTATTCACAAATCTGTCTAAATCTGTGTTAGTGAGCATTTATCCTTTGCCGAGATAATCCATCCATCTCACAGCTGTGGCACATCAAGATGCTGATTAGACAGTATTATTGGACAGGGGTGCCTTAGGCTGGCCACAATAAAAGGCCACTCTAAAATGTGCAGTTTTACTGTATTGGGGGTTTTAGGGGGGCCAAAAACCAGTCAGAATCTGGTGTGACCACCATTTGCCTAATGTAGTTCAACACAACTCCTTCTCATAGAGGTGATTAGGTTGTTTATTTGTGGCCTGTGGAATGTTGGTCGACTCCTTTTCAATGGCTGTGCGTAGTTGCTGGATATGCTGTCTGCCTTCTGCCCTGTACAGTGAAAACTTCACGGGATTCATCTGTGAAGAGAATTCTATTCAAAGGCTTGATAAAACCAGCTGGCAAACCAGTGAATTGGTTCGTGAATCAGTTTGAATGATTCTTTCAGTTCCCTGCCGCACGCACTGAGTCGTCTTAAGCAGTTCACTCAAATTTGTAACAGAAGCTTTAAGAACATCAAGAGCTTTGAAGATGAGGCTCTGGATTCAGAGTCAATTGAAAGCAAATCTGCAAAGGCATAAGGTATAACTTAGGCTACATTCGATTAAAGTACACGGTATTGACATTAGTTTGTTTTACGTGCAACTTATACATTAAATATAATATTATTTTTTCATTAAATAAGCAGTCACAGTGTATGAAATAAATACCCTCTAAACCGGCGTAAGCTCTGTTCCAGGAGGAATGCCTTTGCCTAGACACAAATAATTGATATTTCCCCAATATTTCCGCTTGAATAAATATACATTTGTTTACATTTTGCGGAACAGACAGAAGAAGATCCGTCAGTGCATTTGGTTCATTATGTTCGTTAACTTAGCCGTCATGTGAGGAGTTTTCACTCTTCTCCGTGTCAGAGGTTATTTATACATATACAGAGGTGGGTAGAGTACCCGAAAACAGTACTCAAGTAAAAGTAAAAGTACTTATAGAAATATTTTACACAAGTAAAATGTCTCGGGTTACGACTGTAACCCTTGGTCCTTGAGAAAGGGAACGAGAACTGCAAGTGCTCCCAGGCAGGGGGAGGTTTGGCGAAGGGACGCAGTTCTCGTTCACTTTGGGGGAACGAGTACGCACTATGACACAACGAACCCTGCCTGTCCTAGTGTGAAGCTGCGCACAGGCACACTTAGGACGAGAGCACAAGGGTGCCAGGTGTCAGTGGAATGTCCAGGCTGTAAAATCTAACAAAAGTGTGAGGGGTGGCCCATCCTGCTGCATCACAGACCTCCTGGATGGGGGTCCCATCCTCTAGAGGATACCATGTCTCTGGTAGAATGAGCCCTCACGGCCAGAGGTGAAGGCAAATTGCGCACCTGGTAGGCCATAGATATAGCTTGGACAACCCAGTTGCTAATGGTCTGTTTGGAAGCAGGAAGCCCCTTCTTGGGCGACCCGAAACAGACTAACAACTGGTCTGAATTCCGCCATGAGGAGGACCTCTGGATATATATTTTGAGAGCTCTAACAGGGCAGAGCATGTGAAGTCTCTCCTCATCCACCGCTCCTCAAAAGTGTTTCCTTCTTCCCTAATGGTGGGTTGAGATCTTGGCTGCTAATCTAAAATATGTGGTTTAGACCAATACCCGCATGATTTAGTTGCAAAAGCCTTTGTTCCTATTTTTTTACTCTTTGCATCATACTGAGTAAATGTGAACCTCACTTATAGTTGCTTGCAGCTGCATTTATTCAATTGTCTATGAAATTAAAATGCACATATAAAATTTATCAGGGTTTTTGTTGGCTGAGGTCATAAAAGTAATAAATCAGTCTTGCACAAATCAAAGCCTTAAAAAGTCTTAAATTTGAGCAGATAATCTTAAATTCACGAATCCATGGCATTAAATGTTGCACGCCTTGCAAAATAAATAAACAAGTAAATAAAATAAGGCATGTTTATTTATATAGCACATTTCGTACACAATGGTAATTCAAAGTGCTTAACAAAAAATAAATTAAACTAATCATGAAGAAAAAATCATGACTTATTTAAAATTAATTTAAAACAGTTAAAAATAGAAAACGATTACACATAAAATGCATTGAATATCTAAAATACAGTGCAATCGTTCGGACATTGCACAGTGCTCATTCAATAAATGCACAGCTAAACAGGTGAGTTTTGAGTCTAGATTTAAATGTGACTAGTGTTTTAGCACATCTGATCTCTTCTGGAAGCTGATTCCAACTGTGGGCGGCATAGTAACTAAAGGCGGACTCCCCTTGTTTTGTGTGAACCCTTGGTATTTATAGCTGACTCGATCCTAATGATCTGAGTGGTCTGTTATGTTTATATTCAGAGAACATATCTGCAATATATTTTGGTCCTAGGTCATTGAGTGATTTATAAATGACTAAAAGTACTTTAAAATCAATCATAAATGTATCTGGAAGCCAGTGTAAGGAACTGAGGACTGGTGTGATATGCTCAGATTTTCTGGTTCTAGTCAGAATCCTGGCAGCAGCGTTCTGGATGAGCTGCAGCTGTCTAATGGTCTTTTTGGGAAGGCCGGTGAGGAGCCCATTACAGTAGTCCATCCTGCAGGTGATAAAGACATAAACAAGTTTCTCCAAGTCTTGACTGGAAACAAAACATTCCCGATTACTTAACTGTAACCTTCTTCCCTGAGGAAGCGGAATGAGATGCTGCACTGCTCAGCGCATTGGGAAAAGTCTTATTCGTGACCAGCTGTGAATAATGTGTGTAACACATCGATAGAATTGACCCGGCGGTAATATAGCCTCGGTTGATGATGTCCATGGAGCGCGCCTGCAAACCGAGCTATAAATAGAGTCACAGGTGCATCAACAGGACATTTTGTCTGAAGAGCAGTCATGGGACATATTCAGCACGCCAGCGCAGCGCAGCATCTCGTTCCACTTTCTCAGGGAACAAGGTTACAGATAAGTAACCAGGAACATTCCCTTTTGAAAGCTTCAGTCGATGCGGCGCTGCTCAGCGCATTGGGAACGAGAATACCCATGCCGCCATGTTTGAAAATGTTTGGACCCCTAAGGTTTTGCAGGTGTGCTACTAAACCACAAGAAGGCCTCAGACATTAACTTGTGATGTTGACTCAAGGACATGAGAGCCCTGAGTAGCATGAACATCAAAACTATAAAATCTTATGAATGTGTGCAGAGAGGACCAACCTGCCAAATCACAAACCTGTTGTAAAAAGGCCACCCCTTGCTAAAGCACTACAAAAGGTGACCCCTCTTGTGGAGTGAGCTCTAAGACCTATAGGTGAAGCTTGACCGCGTGCCTCATAAGCCAAAGCAACAGCATCCCTGACCCAATGAGACATGGTCTGCCTGGTGGCAGCTGCTCCTCTGCTACCACCACCATAACAGATGAACAGTTGCTCCACTGATTGTGCGGTGGACGCAAGTCTGAAGAGCACTGACTGGACAAAGTTTAAGATTACTCCTGCTCCGGCGTTGTAAACGGCGGAGGGCAGAAGTCCTCTAGAATGACCGGATGTACAGCTGGAAATGGAACCTTAGTCAGGTAAACAGGATGAGGATTACTTTCACCATCCCTGGGGCAAAGTCTAAGCATGATGGTGAGATAGACAGAGCCTGCACATTCCCAATTCTCTTTGAAGAAGTTGTCGCCATGAGAAAAAAAACATTTTTAGAGTCAGAAGTTTATCAGACGCTGATTCTAAAGGTTCAAAGAGGGTTTCAACCAGACCCTCAAGAACTATAGCTAAGTCCCAAGAAGGCATCTTGGTTTTCACTGTAGGCCTCAGTCGTCTGGCCCCATGAAGGAAGCGAGAGAGCAAAGGGTCTCTCCAGAGTAGCATCCCGTCAATCAAGGCATGGCAAGCCGAAGCAGAAGAACTGGAGGAAACGCAAGCAGGTGCATTTTGGGCCATTTGTGCGCCATCGCATCCAGACTGGGTGACTCAGAGAGAAGTAGATTTTGTTTTGTGGCAAAATTTCTATCTGAAAATATGGATCCTTCAGATCGATTGTGATGTCTTGATGGTTAACATCTATCACTTGAACGCTTTGAATGTATGGTTTAAGCCTCGAAGATCTAAGATTGGGCGCACTCCCCCACCCTTCTTGGGAACCAGGAAGTATCTGCTGCAATAGCCCGATTCTCTCCTTGAATGAGGATCATGTTCTACGGCCTCTTTGCCCAGAAGAGTTTGTAGCTCTTGAGACAGTACCTGCATTAGCTCCGGTTTCACGGAAGTGGAGACCACGCCGTTGAAATGTGGAGGATGACGAATAAACTGTATCCTGTATCCTATCCGTACTGTGCTCAAAACCCATGCAGAAATGTCAGGCAGAAGTTTCCACGCTGCCAGACTCTCTGAGAGCGGTACCAATTTTAACACTTCTTTTTGAGGGGATGTTAGCTTATCCGTGTCCTGAATTACAGCAGGAAACACTGGAACATCTAACATCTCGCTGGATACCACCGCCCCCCAAAGCACAAGAAGTGGTGGGGATGGAAGGGTTTTGTGAGGATAACGGGAAGGGGCAAATGCTTCCTTCTGCACCTAGAGCCACTAGCTGTGGCTGAACTGATGAATGCCTCTTCAATGCCCGTCAAATTAAGCCAAAGATGCCTCCCCATGCTGACTAAAGCTGAACTAGAACGGCCAATTGCACGGGCCATATGCTTAGTCGCACAGGGTGACAATTCTGTGGCTCGACGAAGCTCAGTGAACACTTCCTCGTGTGCCTAGAGCCACTAGCTCGGTGCCCTGAAGCGGCGGACTGATAGGGTATGACCGTACTAGCCGCTCTAGAGACCTCCAGCAGACCGATCTCCTGAGGGCACTGAGGAGAGATGGGCACCGTGTAATGCGGTGTACACCGCTCTTCCACAGAGATTGACTACTGCCCACACGCAAGTCCTTCAACAGGTCAGCCTGGTATGCCTGTAATACTGACATAGTGTGTAGCGCAGCACCAGCCTGACCTGCAGCCTGGTAAGCCCAAGAGGTAAATCATTCCCATCGTGAACTGAAGAAGCACCGGAGCGTGCTTCGAGATCACGAGAAAGGATATGTGGATCAGGTGATGCAGCAAGCAAAATCCCTACGAGAGCCCCGCAATGATAATAAGGTTGCGGTCTGGAAAATAATTCAGATGAGAGCGAAGCATTTTCTTCACTTTTTCTTCATTTTCCTGATGCACACATGCACAGAATGATCTGAAGACAAAAAACCTTTTGATGCACCTGTGGCTTATCTATTTTAAGCCCTGGTTTGTGGGCACGCTCCGATGACGTCATCAACCGAGGCTATATTACCGCCGGGTCAATTCTATTGATGTGTTATACACAATATTCACAGCTGGTCACGAATTAGACATTTTCCAATGCGCTGAGCAGCGCAGCATCGACTGAAGCTTTCGAAAGAGAACATCTAATTCTTGCAATGTTTTTGACATGATAGTATGCTGATTTAGTTACTGCTATGACATGACTACTGAAACTAAGGTCTGTCTCCAGAATCACACCAAGATTCCGGACTTGATTTTTAGTTGTTTGACCCCTAGAGTCAAGGTATCAAGGCAGTCACTTAGAAAACTTCATATTTGTTTCCAAATAAAATAAAATTAAGTTTTTCCTTGTTTAACTGAAGAAAGTTCTGGCACATCCAACTATTAATTTCACCAATACATTGGCAGAGGGAATCAATGGGGCTGTAGTCATTTGGAGATAAGGCAAGGTAAATCTAGGTATCATCAGCATATAGCTGTGATAGGCAATTTGGTTCTTTCTCATTATTTGACTTAGCGGGAGCATATACAGGCTAAACAAAAGCGGTGCAAGAATTGACCCTTGTGGGACTCCACATGTCATGGACGTCCACTTAGACTTATGCTCTCCTACACTCAAATAATAGCCTCTCCCTTCTAAGTATGAACTAAATCATTTGAGTACCATCCCAGAAAGCCAGACCCAGTTTTCCAGTCAGTCTAGTAGTATGTTATGATCGACAGTGTCAAATGCAGGACTGAGATTTAGAAATACCAGCACTAATTTTTTGCCAAAATCAGAATTTAAGCGAATATCATTTATCATCTTAATGAGTGCTGTCTCTGTACTGTGATGTGGTCGGAAACAAGATTGAAAATTGTCCAAAATTTTCAAATAAGATAATTAATACAAAATAAACAAATAAATTGTTTTACAATACAATTATCTAAACAGCCTTAAATCAAGATATTTTTTTCAGATGTAACATAAAGATATGAATTCTTCTTTTCTCGGACATTGAATAAAATACTTGTATGAGATATTTTTCATATTATAACATAAAATTAAGCAATATCACAAGCGGTTTTTGCGAATAGGAGCATGACTGCAAAACGTGATATTGATTTTATAAAAACCCTTAGCAAACAAGTTAATATCAAGACAAAATTTAATTTAAAAATAGTTCCAAACAAATCCATAAAATAATTTTTGTGTGTTTCTGAGCAACACACAGAGGTGATTTATTACTGAATGTGTCAGGTGCTTTGAACATATTAATTGAATAAATTATTCTGTGACATATTCATTAATTGATTTGCCACTGTATATAGACTACTGAACGTTTTTGCTATATTCATTCTTTTTTATATATATACCTCAGGGGTAGTAAACTACTTTTGCCATGTTTCTGTAGTGTATAGCTTGCTACATTTCCCAGCTATAGATTTAGTTTAGTGAGACTTCATTTAATGTAGAGTAACTGTTATCTTACTTCACTACATTTCCCAAGTAGCTTGCCCAACACTGGATATGACTAGCATTCTTTAGTTATTAAGTATCGCTATATTGACATAAACAAATACATGAAATGGCTCGTACACCATGTTTACCAATGAGAGAATGAAATCTTTGGCTGAAATGTTTTCAAGACTTATGCCACAAATGATTTTATACTGACAGATATTCCCAGACCAGCTCTGACTGTGCTGCCACAGAGTTCATTGTTCTCTGGAGACTCAGTTACTCTGAGATGTGAGGTGGATCAGTCATGGGATGGATTGGAGTTTCTCTGGAGTAAAAACTCAAACACTGAATCTACTGAAGCTTCAACTAAAACAGTTGATTCAGTGAAAGTCTCTGATGGAGGAGAGTACAGGTGCAGAGCACAAAGAGGGGGATATTACACCGATGTCAGTGAACCAGTAACATTGACAATATATGGCAAGTTTAGACCTTATTTACATACATACTGCACAAATGATTGCATAAGCCTAAATAATTGCCTGTTATATTTATAGAAAATAACAGTTTAACCTAATTTAGCATGAATGTCTTTTACTCCAGTTTTTATTCTCTAAAACAGCTCATTGTTTTCATTGTAAATTGTTGTCATTGCACAGAAAAACCAAAAGCCAAATTAAGCATCAAACCCAATCATCATGTATTCAGAGGAGAGACAGTCACTCTCAGATGTGCCATTGATGGTGAAGGAGTCACTAGCTGGCGGTATGTCTGGTATAAATACAGTGCATTCTACAACTCCAGTGACCTGCAGGAACACACATTCACGTCTGTTAATGAGTCTGTCACAGGTAAATACTCCTGTTATGGAGCAGAGAGAGGAGGATCACGAACATCAAACATCAGTGATGAAGTTACACTGACAGTATCAGGTGAGCTTGATCGTCTCTTCATACACACACTCTTTATATGTTATTAATGAGTGATTTCTCTTTTTTAGATAGAGTCCAGGCAGTTTTAAGTGTTTCTCCACAGAAGTGGTTGACTGAAGGAGATCCAGTGACTCTGATCTGTGAGGTTTATGGCTCCTCTACAGAATGGACATTCAGCTGGTTCTCTGTAACTGCTTCACCTGGTAATACTGTATATAATGTGCTTCATGTGGTAAAAACTCATTTAACTGGTTTTATTAATTGGTTTTATGTGCATGTACTGGTGCCCATAATTTCCATGAGCTTTGATCTGGCCCTAATAGAGTCAAACTGAATACAATGAATTACCCCAACAAACATAATTTAAAGTGTAAAAGCATACAGCAAAAGCTCCTTAAGGTGAAATCTACATGAATTCTTATTTTTTGTAGACAACAAACATCTTTATCAGCTGCTCTCAGACAGCAGCAGAGGAGCTGGAGGAAACTACACTGTCAGTTCTGCTGCTCTAAAACACACAGGAGTTTATGTGTGCAGAGCAGAGAGAGGAGAACCAGCATATAACACAACCTACAGCAACACACAGGAAGTATGGGTCACTGGTGAGTTCAAACATGATCAGTTTGAATGAGACAGAACTAGATAAGAATGTATGAGAGTGATATAAAGAGAAATCTTTTTTTTTTTTTTTTTGAGATCTAAGATGAGGGAAGAGCGGGGTCGAAATTAACGTTGGACGAAAGTAACAAAGCGATTTTCTCAGAGCCTTTTACTGCATTTGCATTCTAATCATGTTCAACATGCAACACTTGACAGAGCTGAGAAATATCACGTGATTTTGTCATCATTTCCCGCAGTTAGGTCCGTAAAACTGTTTTCGAGTACTAAAAGTAAAGTATTGAAACAATTTTTTTTTTTATTAGTTGTGTTGTTTTTCTTGTTTCATCTGTCACAGTAATGATCAATCTACAGGTTATTTAGCCCTTTAACACATCCTAAAGTTTGCATTTTCAGATTTTATAAGTATAAATGTTAAATCAGGTTTAAAAAGTTTCTGTGGGAACGAATTTTTACTAAGTATTTATTTTGTTCCGGTGCATGCTATTCTGTGAAATTCTGTGTCTTGCATCATTTTTTAAAATGTTTGTGTAATATTATACCAAAAGAATATGTCTAGAGTGAGCATCAGAAAGACAAACAGAGGTCCAGTTTTATCCAGTTTATGAGAGGGCATTTCTAGACATAGAGGAACATCACTCTCTGGGCAACTGCTATGTCGCATTTATCTTTGGTTATATTTAGGTTTACACCTCCACCTATGAATTTGCAGTGTTTCCAGATGTTTTAATCCACATTTTTAATGTATGCATAAAAACAACTGGATGGAAAAATGAATAGTCCTACTGCTACATTATGTTTAGAATTTGTACTATGCTAATGTAATTAAATCTTTTATATTGTTAATTCTGTTGAAAAAATGTTTTACAAAAAAAATACACAAAAAAAATAAAAAAATAAAAAAATAAAAAATAAATATATATATATATATATATATATATATATATATATATATATATATATTGTGGCGGGGAGAGTGATCACACGATTGACAGTAATGCAATGAAGTCCCCAGAGGGGCGATTTATTGAGCAGTGGGTGCAAGTAGACTGTGCAGTGCCGACGTGCTCTGGTGCAGGAGTCTTGGTTGTGCAGCAAAAAGTATCAGTGGGTGGGGCGTGACGTGCTGTTCCTCAGACACCTGAATCTGAAAAGAGAGCCAGAACACAGCGTTAGTTTTGTTCTGGAGTCAAAGCTCAACTACCTCTCCTTTTCCTATGCTTAAAAGCTGTTCTGCTGATGGGGTTCAGGTGTCGGTGATCACCATGCACTCCCCAGTGATTGCAGTGTAAGCGCTGTTTCCTGGGTGACGCTAATCCCTCGTTAGCTGGCTCGCCACCCCCCCCCCCCCCAAAGCGCCATCATGGTACTGCGTGAACATCTGTGGAGAGAAAAGGGAGATTGGGGGGAGGGAGGGAAGTGTTATTTGACAGGCCTGACCATAGTGACCACATCCTGGAGAGACTGTCGGCATTGCCATGAGCCGCCCCAGCCCGATGCTGAACCCTGAAGTGGAAATCCTGGAGGGCCAAGAACCATCTGGTGACCCTGGAATTAGTATCTTTGGCCCGGGCCATCCACCGGAGCGGAGCGTGGTCTGTGATAAGAGTTAAGGTGCAGCCCAACAAGTAATACCTCAACTCTAGGATGGCCCACTTGATGGCAAGTGCTTCTTTCGCCACGGCTGCATATCGAGTCTCTGCTGGGGTGAGCTTCCGACTGATGTATACCACTGGGTACTCCTCTCCTCCTTTCTCTTGGGAAAGGACTGCACCCAGGCCTGTGTCAGAAGCATCCGTCTGTAGCTTTTCTGGCTGCCCTTTTTTGGTCAGGTCTGTCAAAGGGCTGGCTATTGAGGAGAAATTTGGTATGAAGCAGCGATAATATCCGGGTAATCCCAAAAAGGCACGCACCTGAATTTTGTTGGTGGGCTGCGACGCTTGCTGAACCACCTCTATCTTCCTGCTCTGAGGTCAGATTAGCCCCCGGCCAATCTGGTAGCCCAGGTATTGTGCCTCTGCAAGTCCTAGGTGGCACTTCTTTGGATTAGCAGTAAGTCCAGCTCGCCGCAACTCCATTAGCACTCTCCATAACCGATTGAGAAGTTCCTCCCTGTTCACCAATTGGTGCGGTTGCAAAATGATGTCCATCATTCTCTGGAATGTGGCAGGAGCCCCGTGAAGGCCAAAAGGGAGAACCCGGTGATGCCAGTGGCCACTAGGGGTACTGAATGCAGTCTTCTCCTTTGAGTCCGGGGTGAGGGGCACCTGCCAATAGCCCTTGGTCAGATTGAGCGTAGAGATGTAACAGGCCCCGCCTAACCTCACCAAAAGCTCATCCACACGGGGCATGGGGTAACCATCAAAGCTTGAGATTTCATTTCATTCAGCCACTGAAATCGTTAAAAAACTGGAGAGTACCATCTTTTTTTGGGACCCTTACGATGGGACTGGACCAGGGGCTGCGGGATTTCTCAATGATTCTCAGGTGGTGCATCCAGGCTACTTCCTCCTCAACAGCCTGCCGGCGAGCCTCCGGGATTCGGTAGGGCCGCGGATCTCATGTTGTATAATCCGGGTTTGCCCGGGTAGCGTATTGAACACATTTTTTAATTGTCTGACCAGGGTGGTTATCTCTGCCTTCTGCATTGGGGTGAGCTGTTCCCCTGCCCGCGACCACTGGGGTCAGTTGAACATAGCTGTTCAACAAGCTGCCAGTTGCTCCTGGGGGGCCACCCACCTCTTGAGCAGGTTGATGTGGTATATCTGCTGCTCCTTCGGGCATCCCACCTGGCGAACACGATACGTTACTGGCCCCACTTTCTCTATGATGGTATAGGGTCCCTGCCAGGAGGCTAGGAATTTGGAAGTCACAGTCAGCACAAGAACCAGCACTCTGTCCCCAGGTTGGAATTCCCTTGGCTGGGCTGGCCGGTCATACAGCCGTTTCTGGGCACGTTGGGACTCTTGGACAAGGGGCATCACCCGTTCTATCATCTCACGCATTTCTCGCATATGTTCGATAACGGTTCTATGGGGGGGCTGGCTGTTGCTCCCATGCCTCTCTTGCCACATTCAACAGCCCGTGGGGCTGTCGGCCGAACAGCAACTCAAAAGGCGTGAACCCAGTGGACGCCTGAGGGACCTCTCGGATGCCGAATAACACATAGGGGAGCATCAGGTCGCGCCCATCTTCCGCCACAACTCGTCGCAACATCTGTTTCAGTGTCTGGTTGAACCTTTCAACCAATCCATCCGTCTGGGGGTGGTATACTGAAGTGTGGAGCTGCTTCACCTTAAGGAGCTGGCAGAGCTCTGCCATGAGCTGAGACATGAAGGGGGTTCCCTGGTCAGTCAATATGTCCTGTGGTATTCCCACTCGACTGAATAGCATGAACAAATCACGGCCAATGGCTCAGGAAGTGCCCTTCCTGAGGGGCACGGCTTTGGGGTACCGGGTTGCATAGTCCAGTATCACTAAGATGTGTTAATGACCCCGGGCAAGGGTGATCAAGCTGCCTTAGTCTAGGACCACTCGTACGGTTCCCCCATCCAGGCTGACGGTTCGCTCAGGGGCACCTTGCGGGACTGCTCTGTGGATGATACAACCAGCTTTCCACACTCGGCCTCCCGGGGATGGCGGCTCGGTGAGCATGGGTTCATCGGTTTGTCCTGGTGCAGGTACCACTGGTCAATTAAATGGCGTTGAGGTGCCCTCTCTCGGGGAACTCCTTCAAGACTGTTGGAAGACCATTTCTGGTGACTACCTCTTGAAGCTCATCAAGAGAATGCCAAGAGTGTGCAAAGCAGTAATCAAATCAAAAGGTGGCTACTTTGAAGAACCTAGAATATGACATATTTTCAGTTGTTTCACACTTTTTTGTTATGTTTATAATTCCATATATAATTCCATATGTGTTAATTCATAGTTTTGATGCTGTCAGTGTGAATCTACAATTTTCATAGTCAAGAAAATAAAGAAAACTCTTTGAATGAGAAGGTGTGTCCAAACTTTTGGTCTGTACTATATATGTAATATATATATATATATATATATATATATATATATATATATATATATATATATATATATATATTTTAAATCAAGTTTGTACGGTCATGAGGCATTTGCTGAAACTTAAAGGGTTAGCTCACCCAATAATCAAAATTATGTCATTATGTCTCACCCTCATGTTTTTCCAAACCCATGAGACCTCCGTTCATCTTCAGAACACAGTTTTAGATATTTTATATTTACTCCAAGATCTTTCTGTCCCTCGATTGAAACTATGTGCACGGTATACTCTCCATGTCCAGAAGGTTAAGAAAAACATCATCAAAGTAGTTCATGTGACATCAGAGGGTAAGTTAGAATTTTTTGAAGCATCGAAAATACATTTTGGTCCAAAAATAGTAAAAACTATGACTTTATTCAGCATTGTCTTCTCACTGGTCTGTTGAGAGGTTTCAAAACACTGCAGTGTAGTTATATCACTCGATGTAACCGGATCTTCTTGAACCAGTTCACCAAATCAAACTTAATCGTTTAAATGGTCCGCATCTCCAATAAGCATTAATCCACAAATGACTTAAGCTTTTAACTTTTTTTAATGTGGCTGACACTCCCTCTGAGTTCAAACAAACCAATATCCTGGAGTAATTCATTTGCTCAAACAATACACTGACTGAACTGCTGTGAAGAGAGAACTGAAAATGAACATCGAGCCGAGCCAGATAATGAACAAAAGATTGACTCTTCTAGAGTCAAGAACCGTTTCTGTCAAACGCGACCGATTCGAGAACCGAGGAGCTGATGATACTGCGCATGTGTTGTGTGATTCAGTGTGAAGCAGAATGACACACAGAGCATCTGAACTGAACTGGGTTATTGTTTTTTTTTTTTTTTTTGGTGATTGATTCTGAACTGTTTCTGTGCTAATGTTATGAGCCCAGGTAAACCGAAGACTAGAATCAAGGGCAATCATTGCAAATGACGTGATTACGTAGAGCGCAAAAGAACCAGTGAACAGTTTTCTTCAACCGGTTTATTGAATCGAACTGTTCAAAAGAACTACTGGTGATCCGAAAACCGATGAGTCAATCCTTTGTTCATTATCTGGGTTGGCTCGGTGTTCATCTTCAGTTCCCTCTTCACAGCAGTTCAGTCAGTGTACTGTTTGAGTAAATTAATTACTCCGGGATATTGGCTTGTTTTAACCCAGAGGGAGTGTCAGCCATGTTACAAAAGTTAACAGCTTAAGTAATTTGTGCATTAATGCTTATTGGAGACGCGAACTGTTTTAAACGATTCATTTCGATTTGGTGAACTGGTTCAAGAAGATCTTGTTACATCGAATGATTCGTTCGCGAACCGGATATCACTACACTGCAGTGTTTTGAAACCTCACTTGATGATGTTTTCCTTACCTTCCTGGACCTGGACAATATACCATTCACACAGCTTCAATGGAGGGACTGAGAGCTCTCGGACTAAATCTAAAATATCTTAAACTGTGTTCCGAAGATGAACGGAGGTCTCACTGGTTTGGAACAACATGAGGGTGAGTTATTAATGACATAATTTTAATTATTGGATGAACAATATTTAAATTCAAAATACAACTATGAAAATGTAATTTAATAACTTTTTGCAAAAGTAAAGGACAAGATATGTTTGCAGTTACATATTAACAAGTTCATAGTCTGGTATACTTAATAAAAATAAAAGTAACAGAAAAAAAATCTAGCTTATATTGTTGTGTTACTTTTGACCCACTTGTGTGTTATTTTTTTCCCCTCCGACGGGGTTGAAAGTAACAATGTGCAACTTATGTTCAAAGTGAAATTATACTCAAGTCTTTCTACATTTCTACAAAATACCACCTGGTATTGAAGGACCACACTTCTGAGTTACTGGCCACAGTAGAAATATATCTCAGTCTACAACATTATCTTTTAAAATTATGTTTTTCTGAAAACTTTTACTTTTGCCCCTGCTCTCCCCTACTATGATATTACACGATTTCAAAATGTAAAAATTTCTCATCAATTTGCAAATAAAGGAAATAGTCATTGAAAATGAAGCATGACTATGTATGGAACACAAATGTTACTAATACTATCAATAATATTATTTTTATTAGTGAACCTGAAGGAAAACAATTAAATAAGCCAATGTAAGGGGAACAGGGCAATTTAGCTCAAAGGGAATCATTTAAGATTTTAAAGGGAATTTGAACAGAATCACTGTTTCACGGCTGATAACTGAGACTCTCTGCGATTCACTGAACGAGCCGTTTAACATTGGACACTAATATCCAAAGTATAGTGAAAACACTCTCAATTAGCACAGTAACAAGATCGGCAGTTTAAGACATTAACTTGTAAGCAGAAAACAAGATACTTCTCTTTCAATATGAATAAGGCTTGGTTGGGTGTCTCATGGGAAGTTGGGAAGTGACGTCTTGGGAAGCCTGTGGTTGGGTGTTGGCTGACGATGCAGAGTTGTGTGGGCTGGTTGAAGTTGAATGGGCACTCGAAGTCTGACTCTGAGACATGGCGCTACAAAACTTAACTCAGAACACGAAACTCTCAAACAGAAAAGAAAAGAAACTAAAGTAAAAGAACAGAAGTAAAGTTTGACTAGACTAGGTGGTGCTTCTTCTCATCGTGCCTAAGTAGCAGCAGGCGTACAGGCCGACGCACACTGGAACCACACTAAAATAATGCTTACAGTGATGACTAAAAGCATGGCTAATAGCAAAAGCTAAGAAGCAAAGCTACAAGCTAAAAAGTTAAAAGCTAAAAGCAGGTTAACTAATAGCAAAAGCTAAACGCAAGCTAAAAGCAGAATTTGATGGTGTCTTGAGTATTTAAACTGTCCTTTTGGCCACACCTCAAATGTTGTCTTGAATAATTAGATATTGTCTTGGCCCGGGGGTATCATAAATCATATGTGGTCCGAATTTTCCCGCTATTGCAGGGTATCATTTTGGACATGATTTCTATAGCAAGAATATGATACATTTGACAAATAAATGATGGTCAGAAACATTTCAAGTAAGCAGATTGAAACACATAAATACTAAACATGAATATGAGTCCTTAAACTATTCAATAGTTACTAAAAGGCATACACAGAAAGTGATTAGAAACATGATAATCAAATGTGTGGTTTACATATGAATGAAAATGGTGTTAAGCAATGGATAGATTCATTTATAAGTCATTTTGAGTTCATTGAGTTCACTATAAAAGACAGTTCCTGTGCCATTCTGTGCCAACATAAGGATGTTCTGTAGAGACCAGAGGTTAAAAGGTCCCCTTAGGAATTTCAGTCTGGTTCTGCTAAATGGGGGCAAGTCAATCCAAGGATCATGTTTATTACTCTCATGGGTTTACATGTGATGGTCTTTCCATCTCTTTGATTACTTGCCCCAAATTTGACACTCTCTCCTCCGAATTGAAATTGTCTATAATTTTTCTAGTGGTGTTAATGTTGAAAGCTGTTCTGTGAAAGAGTTGGTTATCTTGCTTCTAACTTGTGGCACTAGGAATGATTTATAACATCCTGTTGCCTTTCTGAGGAATTCGGCCACGGTCCTGATTGACTCTCTAATTTGTCTGGTTCGGGTCTGATACGCTACACAAAGCTAAAAATGTTACACCCATTTAAAAAGGGAGATCTTACGCTTAAATTATTTTAAAACACTTCCAAATTGTAGCTGTAATTGTCTTTTCAGGTGTTTCTCCTCGAGTATCTCTGATCATCAGTCCCAACAGAACTCAACACTTCACATCTGTCTCTCTCTCTCTGAGCTGTGAGGACCAGAGTAACTCTGATAGATGGAGAGTGAGAAGATACACACAAAGTTGGGGGGTGGAAGATTCTTCATCATTATGCTGGGCATCACAAACAGGTTCTACATGTACAATCAATTCAACCAACACATCAGACACTGGAGTGTACTGGTGTCAGTCTGAATCTGGAGAGAAATATCATCCTGTTAATATCACTGTACACTGTGAGTCTGTGCTTCTGTATTTGTTTATTTCACTGTTTACACATCAGTGGTCAAAAACACTCAGTGGGTAGCCAGTACAAAAAAAAAAAAAAACACTAGTTTTATTATATTATATATATATATTTTTATCATATTTATTTTCATATAGGCTTACTCATGTTCCCTCTGTTTCTGTAGCTGGTGTGATTCTGGAGAGTCCTGTTCATCCTGTGACTGAAGGAGATACTCTGACTCTACGCTGTTTATATCAACATTCAACTCCACCAAACCTCAGAGCTGATTTCTATAAAGATGGATCACTCATCCAGAATCAAACTACAGAGATGATCATCTCTACTGTCTCAAAGTCACATGAGGGTTTCTACTACTGCAAACACTCAGAGAGAGGAGAGTCACCCAAGAGCTGGATCTCAGTCATAGGTGAGAGTCAGTAGAAACATTGAGCCGATTTATTTCTTCTTATGCTCTCATTCATTTATAGTACATGATAAAGTGCTTGTGTGTCTGTTTTTCAGTGTCTCCTTCAGAATCTCAGATCTCTGTCCTCCACACACTCAGTTCTGTTTTGGCAGTTTGTCCATATCTGCTAGTGACAGTCGTGCTGATTTTCAAATGCTGCAGGATGAGAGGTGGATCAGACTGATTTATTAGATGCTATAATTATTATATTTAATTTCAATAATCATTATATTTAAACCAAAAAAAATTTCATTATTATCATATCATATATTATATGGCTATCATCTTTTGATAACTTACCCAGGGTTTATTCCCCTGATAGCACATGTACATCTCGGAGACGTCTATTTTTAACATGTGCAAGATGTATTTTTTTTAGCGTTTGCTCATCTGCAATACGTCTGTAGGACGTTTCCTTTTAGATGTCAAATAGATGTTTATTAGATGTCTTTAAGATGTTTATGATTTTGAATGTATGTAAAACTGACATCTGAAAGATGTCTGTCAGATGTTTGTAGACAGCAGATGCTTTCCAGATCAAGAGATCTTTAACAGACATGTGGGTTGTTATGTGTTATTAATATTGAATTCACTCTATATGTGTATCTTTTTCCCTAAAAATACATATATTCTCTCACTGACACATTTTTTTTGTTGTTGTTGTTGTCAAATTTATTTTAGCTAATGTAGTTAAAAAATGATGTCCATAAAAGCAGTAAATGGAGAGAGAGAGAGAGAATCTTCAGAAAAAAAATCTTCACTTTTGAGAGTGACTGCATTTAAATGCAGAAATTAACTTTCTGATCGCTCTGTGTCTGTATGAAATACAGAAGTCACTCCTGATTCACGATGACTAACTTCTCATGGTTGTTAAAGTCAACATGAACCAGAATTCATCAATTTCTTTTTAATGTGATTTTATCTATGACAAACTGACTGTAAAAAGATCAGAATAAGGGTCAATGTTTTATGTAATATTAACTTTAACCAGAAACATGGATGTTAAACTGTTTAACCCAGGGGCTCTCGACTCTGGCCCTTGAGATTTATCTCTAGCCCTGAACAAACATACCTGAACAAGTTAATCAAGGTCTTCAGGATTATTAAAATTACTGTCTGGTGAGTTTGATCAAAGATTAACAGACTTACATCTGGTTTAACCCTCTGGGGTTCTTCATTTATGAGTCACACTCAGGACCTTCGGGTCAAAAATGACCCAGAGGGCGGGATTCAGGTATACTTTTTTTCAGTAAAATCAATCAAATGTATTTTTGTTCAATAATATTTTTTCTTTCTTTTTTGGTGTTTTGAGAGAATTTTATGATAATAATGAATTTTTATGCAATAATTATGATCCATTTTTTCCCATTGAATATAATAGAAAATTTATGTATATATGTATTTTTATTTTTATTTTTATTAATGCTGTATTTTATTTTAAAGTACAGCCAAGGCCTATAGAAAACAATTTTTGAAATTAGATTGGTGCCATCTGGTGGACAAATTAATCATTTTTATCATGCAATAGCACATTTTTACCACTATAGAGAATGTACAGCTCTCTGTAGAAAGGCTTGTGAATTCTAGTGATTTTTGCACATATTTGCCTATTTATTTCAGGTTGTGGATTTTAATATATAATCACAGATTCTCAAAGACTATTTTTGTCAAGTTTTTTTTTTTTTTTTTTTTTTTTTGGTTGGTTGATTTAAATGGTAATTTCAAGTGCCAGTTTTACTTTATAATACAGTCAAACCTGAACATTGCACTAGAAAGAGAACAAATGGAAAACATTTTGTTACCCATTGTTTTAATTCTAACTTAATAAAAAAAATTACATTATTTAAATCATAACATATTTTTATTTACCTTTTATTATAAACATTTCCATTAAAATTATTTTTTGCAATTCAATGAACAGTAACTCTTCAAAATTGCCAACAGCAATTATGAACAAAAAACAAAAATAACAGCAAACGTATAATCATTTTCAAACAGTACATGTAAATGGAAAATAGACAAATAAAAAAGTGTTTTAAATATTATCATAACTAAATATTTACATATTATTATGTCCATATTATTTAATAAACAAATGCTGTGATTGGCTTTTTGTTTTCATAAACAAGTGCTGCAATACGCCTGAAGGTTACTAGGGAAGAATTCCATCCTTTGATCTTACTCTCCGTGTGTGCATGTGTGTGTGTGTGTGTGTGTGTGTGTGTGTGTGTGTGTGTGTGTGTGTGTGTGTGTGTGTGTGTGTGTGCGTGTTCAAGAGAGAGAGAGACATAGTATGTGACTTTTGAATTTTGGACCCAATGTCTCCCCTTTATTTTATTTATTGATTTTATTTCACATATTCTCATATTTCTCTGTTACAGGCTCACCAGTCTAGTATTTCCTTGTGTGTGTGTGTGTGTGTGTGTCAACAGATGCTGTGATTGGCTTCTTGATTTTATAAACAGGTGCTGCAATAGGCCTGGAGGATACTAGGGAAGAATTCCATCCTTTGACCTTACTCTGTTTGTGCGTGTGTGCGTGCGCATGTGCTTGTGTGTGTGTTTGTGTGTGTGTGTGTGTTCAAGAGAGAGACATGGTGTGTGACTTTTGCATTTTGGATCCAATGTCTCCCCTTTATTTGATTCATTGATTTTATTTCACATATTCTCTCATTTCTCTGTTACAGTTTCACCAGTCTCATATTCCCTGTGTGTGTGTGTGTGTGTGTGTGTGTGTGTGTGTGTGTGTGTGTGTGTGTGTGTTTGTGTGTGTGTGTGAGTGTGTCTATTTTGCAACCTTGATGGCTTACAGCCTCATGCTTTCATTGCTGTGCACTTTATTTCTTACATTGATGAATAATTGCTTTTATTTCACACATTTCAAAATCAGCTTTTGCAATGACACACTTTCATTTTAGTGTGCGTGTGTTTTTGTGTGTATAAGTGTGTGGTTGTGTGTGTGTGTGAATTTTTTTTGTCTGTTTTGCACTCTTGATGTTTTAGAGATTCACCCCTTCACTGTTGTGTGCTTTTTTTCTGCATTGTGGCTGATTTGTAGATTGTACACACAAAAGAACTCAGTATTTTCATATTTTTGCCAATTTCCCATTCATTTCCTATGGCGGGTCATTTTTGACCCGAAGACCCTGAGTGTGACTATTTTTTTTACGACCACTTAGACTTTTAAAATCCTGTCCCCAATTTTTTTGGGTGTTCATATACCAAGTACCAAAAGTCACCAAGTTTCGGACCATTCCGATGAAGCTACGATTTTTAACTTTTTTTTTTTTAAAAAATTTCGGGTCATAAATGACCGAAGAACCCCAGTTAACCAGTTGTATTTTATTTTAAAAGGTTTTTTTTTTTTTTTTTTTTTTTTTTTGACCAATAACATATTGTGAATATGGGCAAACCCCATCTGAACATTTATGAACTTCACAGAGCTTTAGCGTCACAAGTACATCCCCATCAGTTCATATCATCAAAATGGGCCCTTCATTTTAATCTTTTAATGTTTAGGTTTTAACATTTTCACTATTGATTTATCACTTAAATAAAAGTTTTAGATTTCGTTTTGTTCTACTTTAATATTATAAAACATTATAACCACATTAACATAACATGCAATTTGTAAGCATGTGTATTCTTGTTTTATTATCTTATATCATATGTTATTGTCTCTTGTATTGCTGCAATATTTCATGATTTTAACAATTTAAGTTTTATTTTTAATAAAGAAAAAGTGACTTTAAAATATCTGGATCTGATGCTTTTTTAAAACTTGCACAGAGCAGAAGAACAATTACTTTTCACAATAATGAATCAGGATTTATTCTCTAAATTTATATTTAGGAGATTTCAGCATAATGCTACAGTAATCTAAATTATTACGGTTGGTATGCTAAAATAGTTTCACATTTTAAACAATTCCTGAACATGAATTTCTTGTATCTGCAGCCAATACACGTGCTTATTTTTTATTCATCCTGTTGTTCTGACTCTCATGAAAAAATACTGTATACTGTGCTAGTGTTTACAAAGTGATAACTAACAGTTGTGGTGTTCTTGAACACTACTGAACACATGGTGTTGAATGCTGAATATGCGTTAAGAGTTGTTAAACAGGAATAGTGTTAATAGTTTGGAGAAATCTTTTAGAAAATGTTAATTTAGTATTTAGCATTTTTAGTCATATTTCCCTAACATAATACATCTTAAATGAGTTAAACTAATAAGCTTAGAGAAACACATTTAATCCAAAGTATAAACAAAAGTAATATTGATACTTAGCAAACAACACTAATAAAAGTCTGTGCTATGTGTCATTCAGCTACAAGCATACACGCATGTACACACACACACACACACACACACCTAATGTGAGTGGTTGATTAGATAATTGCATTAATGAGAAATTGAACAGGTGTTCCTAATAATCTTTTAGGTGAGTGTATATATTTTCTTCAAGTCCATGGTATTTGAGTGAAAGATGAGCTTGAGAGAAAAAGAGAAAGTTAGTTCTGTTGTGAAAGCGAAATTGAGTGTTGTATGTCAGTCTCTCTGTTCAGTCAGTGGGATTTGTGCTGTTTAATGGTGTTTGTTGAATCAGTTCTTTTGGTTTGTTTTGCACAATTAATGGTCTGACGCTTTAGGTAAATTTTCACTAGTAAGTAGAAAGGAAGCTTGTGAACACACAGGTTGCTTCCTTAAACAATTTCCCAAATATCAAACAGATTTTGCAGTGTTTATCTGAAAACACCTGTGATTAACTAGTGTAAATCTTCAAATTAGAAAACCTTAGAAACCTTTGGAGAAATAAAACATTTTTGTGTAGTGAAGCTAAGAAATATTTGAGAGTAAAAGTATGGTGTTTTACAAGCAAAGAAAGAAGAATAAAAGATGTCTGATCTATAATATATACATTATCAGCACCATGTTCACACTGTAATGAGATTTTTCTCTTTGTGTTTTAGTGCTGATTTCAAACATCCATGGACACACTGAAGGTCAATGAATTTGACTAATATATTTCATAACATGATTCTAAACTGTTAGAAAACAGCTGTAAAAAAAAATACATTATTTTGATTATAAATGTAAAAAATGCCAAACTCTTATGAAGAATATGTAAACATAACATATATTTTAAAATGCCCTTTGTCTTGAGAAGTGACTCTAATAAAAACGTCTCAGGTTACGAATGTAACCATGGTTCCCTGAGAGGGAACGAGACACTGCGTCCTCTGAAGGGACACTATGGGGAACACCTCGTCGTGACCCGTGTCTGAAGCATACTTTGAAAAACGCCAATGTGTTGGCCGGCGACAGCCTCTGACGTCGCTACCGGTGCGACTATAAATACGCGCCCTTAGGACCCGCCACTTATCTTCTTCGTGAAGCTTGCATCCGAAGCATGGCAGGGAGCTAGAGGACGCAGTGTCTCGTTCCCTCTCAGGGAACCATGGTTACATTCGTAACCTGAGACGTTCCAAACACTACGTACCAACTCTACCATTTCACCGGGAGTCGCCCCTGGGACGGTTCGACGGCTGTCCATGACATTATCCCTTATGGCCAAAGGCCTAAGCTACATACCCAACTTACCTGAAGGGCCTCGGCCCGGGGTAGAGCTGAAGGCTTGGAATCACGAAAGATTCCTTTAAAGGGATACGGCTAAGAACTTAGCACTGTTTATTACCAAGTCTTGCCTGTCACAAAGGAGGGGCTCTCGTGGCACTCTGATAAGAGCAGCTCGTAGATGGAATGGCCCGGGAGCAGAGCAATTGAAGGACGGAACATACAGATGAAGCCTCGGCCACGCCTGTACCATGGCGTCCAGCCCCAATGGAGCTGGATGAGTCAGAGGAAGCCAGAGGGGATAGTGCGACGCTCTCTTGAGCCGCAAAACCGATCCACCCAGGTCTGGCCAACCTCTCTAACTCTACTTCAACACCTTGGTGCGAAGGCGCCATTCCCCGAGCCTCAGCCCGTGCCTCAGCAGGATGTCTGCTCTCACAGTGCGTCTCAAAACAGTATGTAGTACTGGAGCGCTCTGATGAAAAAACCGAGAATTCAGTCTCCCATGAGAGGAGGACTCCGAGCTCCGAGCAGCATGCTCATAGGCGACCCTTTTAGAAAAGGGGAGCGCTGCTAAACTACCGCGAGAATTGCCCACACAGCCCCCCATGTTAAGGGGCGGTGCTTGAGGTGTATAACAAATACACACTGGTTGGATGAAGCCCAAGGAACCCCGGGGCTAATCATCTTAAGAAAGGGAACGAAGCGGAGCGCGTAACCCTTACCGTACAGGATTTTAGAAAGTGCGCAGAGCCTTGCGTGCACACTTACCACTTACGTGGATTTGAGACAGTGCGCAAAGTGTTCACGTGCACACTGACCACCATGTGGTTTTGAGAAAGTACACAGGCTTAGCGTGTGTACAGAAAAAAGTTACCTGACAACCACTGTATGTGGGAGCTCACCTTCAGAGAGACCTGTGAAGCCTACTATCTAATAACCACAATATGTGGGAGTTCACCTACAGAGAGGCCTAGAGAGGCCTACTACCGGTTACCTGATAACCACCTCAGTGGAAGTTAATATGGAACTCGACTCCAGGGAGGCCTGGTAAGGCCTACTACCTGACAACCACAAACCGTGGAAGCTTGTTTTTTTTTTTGTTTTTTTTAGTGGAAACGCACAGCATGTGGGAGCTAAATCTCCAGGGAGGCCTGGTGAGGCCTACTACCTAACAACCACAGTATGTGGGAGCTCACCATCAGAGAGGCCTGGTGAAGCCTACTATCTGAAAAGACCACAATATGCGGGAGTCCACACAGCCCCTCATGTTGAGGGAAGTGATGCTTGGGGTGTATAACAAATACACACTGGTTGAATGAAGCCCAAGAAACCTCGGGGCTAATCATCTTAAGAAAGGGAACGAAGCGGGGCGCGTAACCCTTACCGTACAGGATTTTAGAAAGTGCGCAGAGCCTTGCGTGCACACTTACCACTTACGTGGATTTGAGACAGTGCGCAAAGTGTTCACGTGCACACTGACCACCATGTGGTTTTGAGACAGTACACAGGCTTAGCGTGTGTACAGAAAGGTTCCTAAGCATCGCAGAGGCGCTGGATCGCACGGGAGAGGCGAGCTCCAACCCTCAAGCGAGGGGAGCATCACCTGAGGCAGTACATACAGAAGGACTCCGTAACTACCACCTCCCCGGATGCGCCAAGCGGCCAGGCGGCCCCTCAGGGTGACCTGGCCGGATATCCATGATATTCCCTGCAGTGCTATGCCAGTTCTGAAAGCCTGCCGAAAGCGTGTGATCGTGGCCAGAGCACAAGGCTGGAACTGAGCACTGTAAAAGGAAACTCACAGAGTCTGTTAGAAGACATAACCACCAGCAACATAACACCCATAAGCAGAAAGGGTTACATACTCACCCACCCTCCTGTACTGGAGTCCCGCTTTACGGGGCGTCTCCTTTTGGTCCGGACCGTCAGTAAGGAGGTCACTATGAAAAAAGGACCAACCAAAAACATAATAGGTCCAGGATAGGAGACTGTTATGTGAGAAACTTTCCACCTAACCACGATCAGGTGGAGCGCTGGTGGCTACAGGGGAATTAGGCAGGGGAGAAATGAAACAGAATTTAAAAACATCCAAAAGGAAGTGACAAACTCCTAGGTATCGCTCTGATCCAGACGAGAACGCTGCCCCGTCTGAATCACATCCTTCAGACCCTGCTTACCTCTTCGTGACCCGCGATTCCTCTTGCCCCTGCCCTCAGGCGGGGGAGGAGCACGAGCCGCGACACTAGCCTTCTGCGCCCGTCTTCGATCCTCAGATCGAGATGGGCCAGGACCCCTTTGTTGTTCGGGCTCTGCTACTGCGTATGATTTACCATTTAAGCGGGATGTATCCTGGAAGGGCTTAGATGGCAAAGAGGGAGATTTTAGAGAGGATGTTCCCCCACTGAGAGATAGCAAGCCAGCATCTCTTCTACAGGGGGCATCCTCTCATAGCCGTCCTCGTGCATGCCATCGATATCAGCATAACTCGTATGCTGAAACCGATGGATGCAAGAGAAAACGGCCTCTTCCATTCCTTTTCAACTTCTGCATGTAAGTCAGGCAAGAATGGAAGGCTCACCTGGGCTGCGGGCTATGGTCAGAAAAATAACACTCATCGAGTCTACCTCGCGACGTTACCTTTCTGGCACACTTCCATGGCAAGTTTTTTTTTTTGCCGCGGCGCGATCCATAACCTCTAACAGCTCCCCATACGCAGAGCAGGAGAAATGAGCGGCTCAGCCTCAGCTTCTTCACCACTCTCAAATATCTCCTGCTCTTTCTGGTTAGAACCCAGCAGAGCACTAACTTCAGTGTCAGAAAGGGTTAATGACAACGCATCTTCCTCTCGAAGTTCGCTCTCGTTTGCCGCCGGAGAGTGTGAGAGGAAAGTCCCTCTCTAAACTCCTCAGCGAGATCCACCTGCGATCCCCACGAGCTCATTCTCCTCCGTGCCTCGGCAACGGCGGGTCCTGAGCCGCGAGATCCAGATGACAAACGAGAGCGGAGCTTTTCCACAGAAAAACGCTCGCAGTGCGCGCAGATTGCCCCCTCAAGGACATCGCGCGCGTGCTCTTTGCCCAAACAAGAGACGCAAAGAGTGTGTGTGTCATCAGGTGTCAGATAACGCTGACACGGATGCACACACTGTCTAAACGCCTTGCTAGTGGATGCCATTGTACAACAATAATAGATCGCTCTTACCGTTTTGGTCGTTACTCAGATGCACGCTTCAAACAAAACAGTCAATGAAGACGAAGAAGATAAGTGACGGGTCCTACGGGTGCGTATTTATAGTCGCGCCGGGTAGCGACGTCAGAGGCTGTCGCTGGCCAACATGTTGGCGTTTTTCAAAGTATGCTTCAGACACGGGTCACGACGAGGTGTTCCCCATAGTGTCCCTTCAGAGGATGCAGTTCAAAGTTCCCTTGACAGGGAACAAATGTTTCTCTAACTGCAGTAACAAAGTGCTTTGAACTACTACAACAATTTACAACACTTTGTTGTTTCTGTAGATGTGTGACACAGTAGGTTGAGCTCTGGGCTATAGACTTAAATGTTCCTGAACCCTTCACTAGGTAATCTTAAAGCTGCAAAAACCTTTAATGTGCTTTAACTCTGTGCATTATGCTGAGTGAAAGCTGAACTTGCTTGTTCCTGTAATCACTATCAGCAGCTTACATCTGTAAAAAAAAAAAAAAATTGTAACCAATTATTAACTAGAAAGAGAGAACTTATGCTCCAAATATTTAACAATTTATGCTTTTTCCACTTTTATATTAAAGCAACTGTGCACCTTACACAATGCACAAATTTTAAAATGTCATAATTTACAGTGAGAGTTAGATTTCTTCATACACGCACACACATACATATTTAACACATTAATGAGTGATTTTTCGATTTCAGACAGATCTATTTCAGAAATAGAATTATTTTATAAGTGAGTGGTAATTTGTAAGATGAATGACAAAAACGGTATATATATTATGGAAAATAATTTAATGTAAAATGTAATTGATATGTGTGCGCATGGCTGCTTCAGTGCTTGGCTCTCCAGTGTTTGTACTGTTTTTGTTCGTTTTTCCTGTTTTTTGTTTAACAAACACGATCAGTTTCACCAGGGATGAACTGCTGAACATTCGGCAGAACACACCACAAGATCTTTTACCGGATTTAAATTATTCAGACGTTTTACTGAAGGTTGTTATCGGAGGAGCAGCGGCGCTGATCAAACGCTTCAGGACGTGCAGACGGGGGAAGCGAGCGGGAGCGCTCGTCAGACTCAGGAAGCGCGGATTTCGAAAGCCGTTGCCTAGCATCCATCTGGAAAAATCTCCGCTCTCTACCTTACAAAACAAACAAACTCCTTTTGCTCTCTCGGACAAATAAGGATTTCTCACACTCTGCTGCTCTGTGTTTCACGGAAAACTGTCTGAATGACGCCATACCGGACAGCGCACTCCATCTGCCTGGCTTTCAGCTGTTCAGAGCGGATTGCGAATCAGAATCAAAGGGGAAATTGCGCAGCGACGGGACATGCTTTTACATCAATGAACGGTGGTGTAGAGATGTAACGGTGTTAAAGAAGATGTGCTGTCCTGATCTAGAAATGCAGTTTATCAACTGCAAGCCGTTCTATTCGCTGCAGGAGTTTCACTCGTTCATTCTGGTTAGTGTTTACATTCCTCCGCAAGCACAAGTAAGCCTGGCTTTACAGAAACTCGCTGATCAGATCACAGAGACAGAACAACAACACCCGGACTCTGTTTTAATCATTCTTGGGGACTTTAATAAAGCCAATCTCTCCACCGTGAACTGCCAAAATACAGACAGCATGTTACATGTCCCACCAGAGACAGTAATATACTGGATCACTGTTACACCACAATAAAGGATGCATATCACTCTGTTCCACAAGCAGCCTTGGGACGTTCAGATCACTGTCTGGATCATCTTATACCGTCCTACAAGCAAAAACTTAAATCTGCTAAACCTGCAGTAAGGACTGTGAAGAGATGGACCAGCAAAACAGAGCAGGATTTACAATATTGTTTTGACCTCACTGATTGGAGTGTTTTTGAAGCTGCTACCACCGATCTGGACGAACAGAGACCGTAACATCCTATATTAGTTTCTGTGAGGATGTATGCATTCCTACCAGGACTTATTTAACATTCAACAATGATAAGCCATGGTTTAAAGTAAAACTCAGACATCTTCGTCAGGCCAAAGAGGATGCCTACAGAAATGGGGACAGAGTCTTGTACAATCAGGCCAGGAACACACTGAACAAAGAGATTAGAGCGGCTAAAAAGACCTACGCTAAAAAGTTGGAAGACCAGTTTACTTCCAACGACTCAACTTCAGTTTGGAGAGGACTGAGGGCCATCACAAACTACAAGACACCATCCCCTTGCACTGAGGCTAATCAACGACTTACTAGGTCCCCGACCCGGGTTCAATACGGTAATCGATCCCGGGACGTGGTTGCTTTCACACAGAAGGCGACCTGGCAATGTTCCGGAAATATTGCGGGTCCGACGTGCAGTGTGAAAGGGGCTTTAGTGAGACTGGGGAAATTCATGTCAAACAGCTGCTCCACCAACACTGGCGCCCCTCAGGGATGTGTTCTCTCCCCTCTGCTCTTCTACCTGTACACCAACGACTGCACCTCTAAAGACCCCTCTGTCAAGCTCCTGAAGTTTGCAGATGACACTACAGTCATCGGCCTCATCCAGGACGGTGATGAGTCTGCTTACAGACAAGAGGTTGAGCAGCTGGCTGTCTGGTGCAGTCTTAACAACCTGGAGCTGAACACGCTCAAAACAGTGGAGATGATCGTGGACTTTAGGAGAAACCCCCCTGCACTTTTCCCACTCACCATCATGAACAGCACTGTGGCTGCAGCGGAGTCATTCAGATTCCTGGGAACCACCATCTCTCAGGGCCTGAAGTGGGACAATCACATTGACTCCATTGTAAAAAAGGCCCAACAAAGGTTGTACTTCCTTCTCCAGCTGAGGAAGTTTAACCTGCCACAGGAGCTGCTGAAACAGTTCTACTCAGCCGTCATTGAGTCTGTACTGTGTACTTCTATAACTGTCTGGTTTGGTTCAGCAACAAAATCAGACATCAGAAGACTACAGAGAACTGTTCGGACTGATGAAAGAATTATTGGTGCTCCCCTGCCCATTCTTCAAGAACTGTATACATCCAGAGTGAGGAAAAGGGCTCATAAAATCACTCTGGATCCCTCACATCCAAGTCACCCCATTTTTGAACCTTTGCCATATGGCCGGCGCCTCAGAGCGGCAAATACCAGAACAGTAAGGAACAAAAACAGTTTCTTCCCCCAGTCAATATACCTCATGAACAGTTAAATGTTCCCCACTTATGCTTATGCAAAAAAAGTGCAATATCCTTATATTTATTTGTTACCCCTCCATCCTAGTACATCCCTGCACCTTATTCAATCCTATTCCATTATCATTTATAGCACAAATGTTTATACACTTATTTATTTGCCTCAATTTTTTTTTTTTTTTTTTTTTTTTTTTTTTTTTTAACTTTTTTTTTTTTTTTTCTGTGTACTGGAAGCTTATGTCACTAAAACAAATTCCTTGTATGCGTAAGCATACTTGACAATTAAGCTCTTTCTGATTCTGATTCTGATGTATTACAGGAAAAGCTCATATTTATGACTCTATTGATACAAAGATTAAGAAAAAAGACACAAGCACGCATATCTAATGATGTCATTTCAAGTGTTTTTAAACTGAAACAGTATTTTTTGTATAATAATTGTAATGACATTTGAGGTCCCAAAATGGACCATTTAGGTTCAAATATGTATCTTTTGAAAAGGTACCACCCCAGTCCTTTAAAATAATGTAGTAAAGAGTGCATTTACACTCTTGTGGACTGAATGGAGCAGAACGAAAAAAAATTTAGTTCATTCCCATGAAAGCCTAGCTTCACACTGTGAATTGTGGGGTTGACAGTGGAACAAGAAAAAAATGTTGAAAAGGAGTACAAAATTGAGAAATGCTCAACATTGTGCAAATAATGAGCAGAAAATCTGTGAGGTTCAGGTAATAATATTCATCATGAGCATTTAAAATATGTGCTAGAGTTTCTGCGGGGATTTGCAGGTTTGAAACAGATCCTGCCTTTCTTTCTTTCTTTCTTTTTTGCCTTTTTTTTTTTTTTTTTTTTTTTTTAATTACGCACCCACTCTTAGGGACATTGTGAGGACCTTAATTGAGGTCAAGCTTATAAACAAGATTCAAGAGTTTTTTGAGGATGTAAAAAATAGTGCTGGAAATGTAATGTGTTAATTATATGAATTAATTATGGAGAAAAATAACGTGTTAAAATTATTAACGCATTTGACGTACTTGCCCCGCCCCAGACCTATGTGGATCATCTGCCATGTCATACAGTCAATTGATGACTTATATGAGGCAGAGCAACAACTTACTGCGCGATGGAGCCTAGAGAATATCCCTACAATTTATTCAGGGGGCAAAACGTCCATTTGAGATTGTCACACGAGAGCAAACGTGAAACTCATCTTATACAACAGTTCATTAAGAAGTTAATATTGTGTCATTGTCTGTTTTGCTAAATTTTGCCAACCAGAAGATAAAGACAAAACAGAACTGTTCATCTCAGAGCAACCCACAGTGGCATTTCATTTCTTTATCCACGCTTTGAACGAATTTGGTTGAACCACGTTGAACCATTGGTCATAGTCGCGTTGGCTTTGAAGTGGCACTGCACAGACCGATCAGTGTATGACATCAAAGTACCGCGAGAGAGATTCGAAAGCACAAGGGTTCTTTGAAGTCACACACCAAACGGTCTTCCACGGTCAAACGCTTCAAATCGAACAAGCCTAATGATTAAATGAACCATTCATAAAGAAGCATTTATTTCACTCCTGAATGAATCAGCCATTTCAACGAGTCAAAAGAATTAATAAATGAGTCGATGACTTAATCGTTAAGACATTTACCACCACCTACTGGCAGTTTTAGTTTATTATTTAGAGAAAATTTCGGTTGCACTTTATTTTACAGTATGTTTACTAACATGTACTTATAGTGTACTTACAGTGTTTTTATCTAAGAAAGTTTTCGTAACACAAGGTAACTACATGAAATAGGGTCAGGTTTAGGGGTAGGTTCAGGGTTAGTACCTAGTTATTACATAATTATTGTAAGAATTTCATATTTTCATAGTAATAACAATAAAATTAAGAAAGTAAATTATTACAGTTATAGTACACCCAAGCGAAAATTAAAATTCTGTCATAATTTACTTATGTGGTCCAAAAGAGTAGGCTGTATGTATCAGTTTTATCAAACAAAATATTTCATGCTGAACCTACTTTTTGCAATCTATGTTTGATCCTTTACACAACAATGATTTTAAGTGATCTTTTGGGAGTAATTTCTCCAAATTTTATGTGTGATTAATTTGATTAATTAATCGCCACATCATGTAATTAATTAGATACAAATTTTAATCGCTTACCAGCCCTAGTAAATATACAGAATAGTTTTCTGTGAGGGGGCACAAAATCAGAATTTTAGACTGAGTGATAATTCTCCACGAGTGGACTGCACTGTTTGTAAATGGGCGTAAATGTGGTAAACAGCAGGAGTTTAATGAACCACTACATCCTGTTAATACATACTGAGATGAAACGACTGCAGATTGAATGGGGTCATGTATTTCAATTTATTTATTTTTTTTAAACATTTGTGCTTGGGAAAAAACATTGTTTGAATAAATTTGTGTCAATCGAGCATCGCGTTAGTTCAGTCAGGTCATGTTAGTCATGCTTGCATCAGCTGACAGTTAAATTCCCATTATTCAGTGTCTTTCAATCGCATTGCTGCTTGCAATTAACTCCCTCCTCCAACCCCAACTCCACCAACTGAACCTGTAAACTGATCTAACTTGTTCTTTCTTTACACTGTCTTCATTGGAAGCATGGCTGCATGGACAGGTGTGTGGAGTGTTGCCCAGAACATAACCATACCGCCAACACTAACTGTATGCAATTATAATTGTCATTACATATACTTGACGGAAGTGGTCCTGATTGAAATACACCTGTGTATTGTTGTATCACTGCTGTATTGTCCAAAGCCTACAGTTCCTCACAGATTTCCATGTTTTTTGTTGTTAGTTAGTTCTTGCTTCTGTTTAGCAAGATCTAAACAGAAAAACATGAAACCGGAGTTCCATTACTCTTATCACTTGTCTTGATATATGAATATTAATCTGTGTTCACAAATACAAATATAATTGAAACAAACTCAGCATCTATTTCAGGTCAGTGACATTAATCAGTGACGGACGAGCAGCAGTCGTTCATTAGTTTCTGCTGCTTCCATCATTCAATAAACACACCAGAATATCACTTATTGTCATAATGAAATTTAAGCTTATCAATTTGATATGATTCAAATATGAACATTTGTGTAGAAAATATGCATGTTATAGAGTAACATTTTTAGAGGGTCAAAAACATTTGACTAGATTATCAGGCAGGGCCTTCAGGGCAACTGTAAACTACATACACTTACAATATTATCAAAATATTTCTATAACACATGAGGTACATTTGCATGTCTTTAATCTGACACTTTCAGGAAGTCTTGAGTCTTTAACATTTTCTGTGTCTTTAACCGTCTGTCATCATTCAGTCAGTATGGAGCTCAGTCAACTTCCTCTCATGCTCTGTGAGTATTAATATGTATTACTGTGTATTTCAGTGAATGGTAACTGCTATTATATTATTTAACTAATCAAGTGTCTCAGTTTTCCTTTATTTATGTCTTTTCTTGTTGCTCTGAGTTTCAAATCCAGCTCCATGTTATATGAGTGAAAGATGAGTTTGAGAGAGGAAGAGAAAGTTAGTGTTATTTGTGGAAGAGAAATGTTCTCTGTTGTGATGTAGATCTGTGTGTGTGTTTGTTCAGTCATTCAGGTTTGTGCTGTTTAATGGTGTTTGTTGAATCAGTTCTGTTGGTTTGTTTTACAGTTTACTGTCCCTGATGCCTTCGTAGATGTTCACTATAGTACACAGTTACTAAAAGTGTTTCTTTATCAGACTGTTTGCTTCAAGTTCCCTAAATAAGTTCAAGTTCTCTCTGCTGATGATGAAATCTATAAGACATCAAACAAATGTTTCTGTGTTTATCTGAACACACACGCATCTAGTCCCACAACAACATCTTAATATGAGTTACTACACATAACGGTCACTGTTTTCAGACTCTGGAAGGTTTTTACAGAAATACTCATTCAGATGCCAATACATCTAGAAAAACAAACTGAGAAACATTTGAAAGTAAAACTATGGCATTCCTTTAAACTTTCTTTTCTAAATTATAAAAGAAAGTTGATCAGCTCCGTGTTCACACTGTGATGAGTTTTTTTTTTTTTTTTTTTTTTTTTTCTCTCTCTTTGTGTTTTAGTGTTGATTTCACACATTCACTCTGGACAAACTGAAGGTGAGTGAATTTGACTTATACATTTCATAACAAATGGGTAAGGTCTCACTAACAGTTACAAACCAGATGAGAAAATAAACAATTTGATTATATACACACCTTTTTAAACAACTTTTATAAATAACCATTAGCAGAGAGCAAATACATAGCAAGTACTTTTCCTTGCACAATGTGCAAATGATTTTGTAAGATACAAGTGACCGCACCGCCCAACAACTACAGAGAACAACACTTCAGTCTTACCTTATTTAGCATGAATGTTTTACAGACAGGCAAATGTGTTCACACAGTAGAAACAGCACATTATTTTTATTGTAAATCATTTTTGTTGTACAGAAACACTAAAAGCCAAAGTGAGCATTAAACCTGATCATCATGTATTCAGAGGAGAGAGAGTCACTCTCAGATGTGACATTGATGGTGAAGGAGTCACTAGCTGGCAGTACAGCTGGTATAAAGATGATTCAAACAGTGTTTTCAGTGAACTACAGGAACACACGTTCAGTCCTGTTACTGAGTCTGTCACAGGTAAATACTCCTGTTATGGAGCAGAGAGAGGAGGATCACGAAAATCAAACATCAGTGATGAAGTTACACTGACAGTATCAGGTGAGTTTGATCATCTCTTCATACATTATACACACATATAACATGTTATTAATGAGTGATTTCTCAGTTTTAGATACCAGAGCAGTTTTAAGTGTTTCTCAACAGTGGATGAAAAAGTTTAAGATTTAAAAATGAATATATTGATTTCAGAATGCAGATGATGATTTCAATTACTAAACTCTCAATCATCAGTTACTGTAATCGAACCTGCTATTAACCTAAAGATTGTGGGTTTGAAACCCTCTTTAATTTGCATGTTTTATTTATTATATTATACAGAACATACTTTTGTATTGTGAATTGTTGTTGTTGTACAGAAACACTTAAAGCCAAAGTGAGCATTAAACCTGCTCAACATGTTTTCAGAGGAGAGATAGTCACTCTCAGATGTGACATTGAGGGTGGAGGAGTCACTAGCTGGCAGTACAGCTGGTATAAAGATGATTCATTCTACAGCTCCAATGAACTACAGGAACACACATTCAGTCCTGTTACTGAGTCTGATGCAGGTAAATACTCCTGTAAAGGAGCAGTGAGAGGAGGATCACGCACCTCACAAAACAGTGATGAAGTTACACTGACAGTATCAGGTGAGTTTGATCATCACGTCATATACACACAAGTTAAAATTGCTATTTAAGAGTGACTTCTAAACCCTTAAGTGCTGTTTGGGATCTTTTTGACCACAAATGACATTTGCTGAAATAATAATAAAAAAAATATTAACTTTATCTACATGGCATGAGACTTTGTACGGTTGCCAACACTTGGTAGCTTTATATATAAAAAAAATAATAATAATAATAAATAAAACCCTGGATTAATATCTTGCTGTATGTTATTGTGGAAAAAAAACACACAGGATATATGGGGTCACTCTGAAATGAATGGGTTAATGATAAAATCGATACTTTTTCTTTTTAATTTGTCTAATAAAATCACTAAATCCAATCCAGTCTTGACACCTATCACCTGCGGTCTATTTCAATTCCCATTCTTCAGTGTCTCTTCCATCGCATCACTGCTTGCAATTAACTCCCTCCTCCAACCCCATCTCCACCAACTGAACCTGTAATCCGATCTAACTTTGTTCTTTCTTTACAGTCTCTTCATTTGAAGCAGTGTTTACAACTCATGTAATTGTGAATTGTAATTATGTATGCTTATAATGGTTCTATTCTGTACCCCAGGGGGGTTTGTCTTACTGCTCTCCCCGCTCTGTCCAAGCATGGCTGCATGGACAGGTGTGTGGAGTGTTGCCCAAAACATAACCATACCGCCAACACTAACTGTATGCAATATAATGCAATACAATTTTCAGTAATATTTTACCTGGTACATGTTCAGTAACCCTTGCGTTACAACACATCTTTTGCCCAAAATATTGTTCAAAGAAATGTAAAAATAAAAAAAACAGCAGGACTGCAAGACATTCCCGAATCAATAGTGTGACATAGTCCAGTGAAGGCATGTTCAGTGTGGGTTTTACAGGAGTGCCGTGAGGATACTGGAATAGCGCGACATGATTTCAGCCTATGTGCTCGAAGTTCGAGGCTTTTAGCTCCATCTGGCTCGCTGTTAGCCCAGCCTTGCACTGGCTAGTGGAAAAGCGGCTAATGGGTGAAGATGGCAGAAGATAGTACATTTGCGAGATGGACGTATGTGCATCTTGTCATTTTATAATTGCATATGGCATTAGAGTTTACATATAGTCCTGTTGTATCTAATATTAATAGATCTAAGCAATTCACAGATATTGCCAGATAATCACTTAACCTCTACCAACTTTTAACAGACTTGCTGTCATCCTTTCTTGCATAGTCTTGATCCTTCACTTTGACATTTATAAACTATATTGTTAGCAGCCTGGATAGCCCCCAGTCATTTTGCTACACCATATCGCCCTCTACTGGATTATCAACATTTACATTTTGTAATTTCAGAATGTTAAGTTCTACTTCTGTAGTTATTTTGGTGAAAGTAACTCAAAAGTAATTCAGGAGACATGTAACGCTTTGCAATTCTAAGACAGTAATATTGTATGGTAAGAAATTACTTTTAAATGACAGTAACAAGTAATCTGTAATGTTTTACAGTTTGGAAGTAACTTGCACAACAATGTTTAGCACTGTAAACTAACTATCTATATGTAGAATCGTCATATTTAACTCATTATTGTGATTGTGAGTTATTTCTGCCTAATTCAAATGCGAACTAGTTCAGAAGTGTGGTTAAGGTGTCAAATTTACACTTAATGTATATCTACCCATGTTTACATATGCTGTTTAGTTTCTAAATTTTATATGCTTAAGGATGCACATTATATATGTATATTGTTTTACAGTACTGAGTACAGCTTTATATCCTATTTGTTCTAAATCACTTAACTTATGTAATTTTATTTTTCCTTTACTTTGTTAAGACCACATGCATATATATATATCCACATGACCATGCACAAGTTTGTGTAGACCAATGGCTGTCCGTACCAATGTAACCAGTAGACTTGATGGACATTAAAGTAAATTAACTGGAGTTCCTGTCTCTGGGTCCTTACCGACACTCCACGGTGATGACCAGGTTTATCTAAGAATCGGCACACCTTCCCTTCATGAGCTGTTTAGTAATGCTCTAGAGTAATCTGGCGGTTGTAGTGATTTTTACAATACAAATCATTACAAAGCAACTTTACAGAAAATTACGTTTCATATATATATTTCATGTGTGTGTGTGTGTGTGTATGTGTACAATCCATCAAGCACATCTCACCAGCAAACATACACTCATTCACATCCTTCTCTTCACTCTCTGAGGCAGAAGTCTCCAAACTCATCCTTTCTGATTATCATACTACTTGTCCGCTTGATCCTATTCCATCTCATCTCCTTCAAGCCAGTTCTCTACAGTAGCTGCTTGCATATCAGCTTTTCTAACAGACATTTCTTGCGCTATGAATGACCAACACTTTCAACTCAACCTTGCCTAGACAGAACTGCTTGTGGTTCCAGCAAACCCATCGTTTCATCACAATTTCATTATCCAGTTGGGCTTCAAAAACAGCCAGAAACCTTGGAGTTATGATTGATGATCAGCTAACTTTCTCAGACCACATTGCTAAAACTGTCCGGTCCTGCAGATTGGCTTTTTTCAACATCAAGAAGATCAGACCCTTTCTTTCAGAACATCCTTCACAACTCCTTGTTTAAGCTCTTGCTCTGTCCAGGCTGGACTATTACAATGCTCTTTGCAGGTCTTCCAGCCAGTTCTATCAAACCTTTACAGTTAATCAAGAATGCAGTAGCAAGATTAATTTTTAATGAGCCGAAAAGAATACACATCACATCTCTGTTTATCAATTTGCAACTGGCTACCAATAGCTGCTCGCAAAAAATTCAAGGCATTGATGTTTTGCTACAAAACCACCACTGGCTCTGCACCCCTTTACCTAAATTCATTACTTCTGACTTATGTGCCCTCTAGAAGCTTGCGTTCTGCAAATGAACGTTGCTTGATTGTGCCATCCCAAAAAAACACAAAGTCACTTTTACAGACTTTTAAATTAAATGTTCCCTCCTGGTGGAATGACCTCCCCAACTCAATCCCAGCAGCTGAATCCTTAGCTATCTTCAAGAATTGGCTTAAAACCCATCTCTTCCATCTTTATTTCACCCTCTGACTTCAGCACTCACTATTCTAATTCTAATCTTTAAAAAAAAAAAAAAAATCTAACTTTCTAATATTTTCGTATTTTATGTTTTCTTTACATTTATTATACAATTATCAAAAGCAACAAAACAGATCTCTAACACTAGCTTGTTCTATTGTTTTTCTATTCTTTCTGTTGTCTTTTTATTTATTATATTATTTTAAAGCCTTTTCTACATGTAATGCATTTAAGCTAACTGATACTTGTTATAGCACTTGTATATCATTGCTCTTTTGTTGATCTTGATTGCGTTCATTGCCCTCATTTATAAGTTACTCTGGATAAAAGCGTCTGATAAATGACTAAATGTAATATATATATATATATATATATATATATATATATATATATACATTTTTCCTTTTCTTTTTTCATATAAAAATAAGTCCATTGATCATCCCAATACTGCACAGATATGGAGAAAGAAAGACAAAAACATGAATAAACTGAGTAAAATTACATTTGTTTTTAAAAAAAGCATTATCACAATTTGTTGTCTGGGGTGTATTCCCCCAAACGAACAGCAAATAAGAGTTTAATTTAAGATCCCAAAGAGGAGTTTTAAGTGCTTCTCCTCAGAAGTGGCTGAGAAGAGTTCAGATATTTAGGGGTCAAGCACCAAAGATGTGTATTTTCTTTGCTGATAACTTTGAACCTGGACTAAAAACAAGATCCTTCTCTTGATCTTGAAATGAAGAAATTTACAATCTATGTAATCTTGATGAGACATTGTAAAATAAATAGCTGTTTTTGTTCCACCACCTCTTGGTCAGAAATGTATTATTTAAAATCTCTACTTTGCTATTTAGGATTTTATCACAAACTGCTGTACCTGTAAAACACTTTGTCTAATGTTGTGTCTCTGTGACTGCTGCCATTGCTGATGTGTCATGTGTGGGTTGAGCTCTGCTAACTTAAAGGATGTGGTTTTGAACTATTCCTAACATGGTTTAGTTGCAAAAGACTTTGTTCTCCTTTTACTCTTTGCATTATGCTGACCGAATGTTGACCTCACTTGTTCCTATAAATTGCAGCAGCATTTATTTAATTGTCCATGGAATTAAAATGCACTTATAAGATTTATCAGGGTTTATGTGAGGTCATAAAAGAAAAAAATTCAGTCTTCCACAAATCAAAGCCTTAAAAGGTCTTAAACTGGAGCAGAGTCTTAAATGCATAAAGTCATGACATTAAATGTTGCATGCCCTGCAAAAAGATAAATAATACAAAATAAATATCTTGTTCTACAATACAATTATCTACGCATAATTAAATCAAGATATATTTACTTGACATGTAAAATAAAGATATAAATGTCAGGGTTTTGGTAAGGGAGGAACTCAGGTGCAGACAGGAATCGGGTTACACAGGATTTATTAATACAAAAAGGGAAAACAGAAACCCACGAGGGGGAAAACAAGGACTAGGGCAGATACAAAAATAACTAAACAGGACTGATTAGACAAGATAAACAAAGACTCAAAACTAGAGAACACCAACTACAAATAAACACTCACGGTTATACAGGACACAATATCTCAAAGGGGTTACCAGGGTATAATCACAGGTGAGGAACAATCACAAATCACAATGAACCGACGCAAGACAGAGCACACTAGGAGATCTAAACAGGGGGAACAATCAAGACACGACAGGTGGCACAGATGGGACAATCAAGACACGACTAGGTTAACAAGGGGGGTGGGGCAAGGGAACGAGACAACACAAGCACATGGCCCAAAGGCAAGGCCATGTGCTTGTACACAAAACACGGGTCTGTCATGATCCTGCCTCAAGACTAGGAAAAATCAAGGACACGAGGGCAGAATCATGACAGAACCCCTCCCTTAAGGAGCGGCTTCCAGACGCTCCTCAAGGGAACATCAAACACGGGACATGACTGACATGACCAGTGTTGGGTATAGTTACTTTGGAAAGTAGTTAGTTAGGTTACAACGTTACCATCAATTAAAAGTAATCAGTTATGATACAGCGTTACCTATTCATAAAAGTAACGCGTTAGAGTACTCATGCGTTACCAAAAATTAAAAGCCGTTTGCAGCGGCTCACACATGACAGACACAGCCCCCGGCCCCTTTAAATGCACCTAGAAGTCGTGACTCCCGACAATGAATAACGTCAGTCATCCGACTAAATTAACACTGCAGGATAACAATAACAGGAAAGACAGTCAGCAATCGGCTATTCCACATGGCGTTTTATTTATTTATTATCACAGAACATATTATTAATCAAAATTCGCACCTAACGTTACCCAGCCCGGGTAGCCTAGGCTACTGTATATTATGAGCACCACAAGATAACTCCTGATTTTTCTTTAACTTTAAATAATGCAGTTATCAAAGTACAAGTATGCTTACTTGTAAACACAACCTTAAACAGGCTTGCAGATTTAAATCCATTTAGAAATGATGAACAACCAGCCAGCCAATGATCTAACAGAAATTAACAGCTGCCTGTCAAACAAAAATGATAACAAACCGAATTAAATCCTTCACCGCCACACAGGCAAATGACAAATCGCTTAATAGCCGAACTAATTATTATTAAAGTGTCACTCACAGTCACAAGCCTAAATTCGCTTTAACACAGTCCTCTTACATTTACTCTTCAAAGTAGTGATTAAAACGTAGCGTTAAATTTGAGGTAGAATTTTTGGCGGTCGACAGAAGCTTTTCACCAAAGCAGAGTGTGCATTTTACCGTTATGTTCTTTTCTTTTTCGTTGACAAATTGAAAATAATGTGCGTACTTCCATAAACCAAACGCTGTCCTCTCTGCCATCTTGCCGGGAGTTCGAAAGAAAAAAAACCCACACACACAGGGTCAGGCGCAGGGCACAGACGCATCACAGCCATTGACTTTACGATCACAGAGCTTCGGCTCCGCTGATACATCCGCAGGTGGCACAGTAGACCTAGGACTACTGTCTGACAAAAAGCAGGCTGCAGTCGGGATTTTCCTTTCCTTAAAATAACGGATTACTTTTTTTTTAAAAATAACGAAGTTACTGATTACTTACGCACGAAACTAACGCGTTAAGTTACAAATTTCAGGAAAAAAGTAATTAGAGTACTCTAACGCGTTACTTTTTAACGCGTTACCCACAACACTGGACATGACAGACTGGGACACAGACACAAACCAACAAGACATGACAAATAACAACAAAGGCAAACATGAGTACACAACGGCAGGGTTAGGGTGACAAAAAAAAAAAAACAGGGAAGGGGAGGGGGCGGGACCACAAAGTTCATGGGGGACAGACCAGGGCAGGTGGGTGGGGTAGGAATCTTAGGAGGACAGGACGAAGGCTGACGACGGGGGGTACGGGCAGGTCTGGGTGGTGAGGGGCGGGGAGGGGTCTCGGGACAACTGACAGGGGACATGACAGGAGCAGACAAGGGACGCGGGGCAACACTTACGGGACGCGGGGCAACATCTACTGGACACGGGGGGGGCAACATCTACTGGACACGGGGGGGGCAACATCTACTGGACACGGGGGGGGCAACAGGACACGGGACGGGCAACAGGACACGGGACGGGCAACAGGACACGGGGCCACATCAACAGGACACATGACTACATCAGCAGGACACGGGGCAACACTCACGGGACACGGGGAGACAACGGCAGGACACTCGGGATTTCTGAGGACAGGGTCTGGGGACAAGACAGGACTGACGGGGACTTCTAGGATCCGGACAAGACTAGACAAATAATCTGAAAAGGCTTTAGCAGCTAGGATAATTGGCATCTCCTTACGAGATGAGACAGACTGTACTAGAGTCTTTACTGCAGAGTCGGCCGCGGCACTCTCCTCCGCTCTCACGACTGCAGACAGCTCTCTTCTTTGCCGGCTCGGGCACGCTCACCACTGCTGGCTCGGGCACACCAGCTCTCTCCGCTGCTGGCACAGGCACGCCAGCTCTCACCGCTGCTGGCTCGGGCACGCTCACCGCTGCTGGCTCGGGCACGCTCACCGCTGCTGGCTCGGGCACGCTCACCGCTGCAGGAGGCGACAGAGTCGCAGGACCGGGAGACCCCTTCTTCCTCCTCTTCCTTCTAGGCCGCGGTGCAGAGGTCACCGCTGGGACAGAGACGGGTTGGGGAAGTTCGGTCTCGGGCAGGGCAGACTCTGACGCCGACGCCTCCGAGGCTGACTCCCACGACAATCGTCTCCCTCGCTTCATGGGGAGACTGCAGGCTGTGGAAGGCGCCTCAGGGCTCTGGGGGGGACTTGCCTGATCCCCCAGGGTTGCCACGGCCAGGACACGACCCTCTGGAATCGTTGGTAGGTGGAGGGGACCTCTGTGGCTCCTCCTCTCGACCGCTTGCTCCGGAGCGACCTCCCCTGGTCCCCCGGAACACCACTAGGCGAGAGCCCTCAAAACCATCCCGCTTGCTGGCTGATGACATCCAGCATTGCCTCCTGTCTGCTGAGTTCCCTTTTGGTCGGTTCATTCTGTCAGGGTTTTGGTAAAGGAGGAACTCAGGTGCAGACAGGAATCGGGTTACACACAGGATTTATTAATACAAAAAGGGAAAACAGATCCATATTGTATTATTATGAATTTATTTATTGATTTTTAAAGGCAAATACATTTCAGGAGTGTTAGTTTGATTTTGGTGAAATGTTAATAATATGATGACACATGCAATGATGCAAATAACCATAGCCTAAGTTATTTGTAGACCTATAAACCTATATGGTGAAACTATACAATAAGATTTCATTGATGTTAGCCATTGTATTAACTAACATGAGCATACAATGAATCATACATTTGTTGCAGTATTTATTCATTTATGTTAATGTTAGTTCATGAAAATACAGTTGTTTATTGGTAGTTCACAGAATTTTAACTAATGTTAACAAACAACGTTTGATTTTATTAATGTATTAGTAAATAAATGCTGCAGAAGTATTGTTCATTCTTAGTTCATGTTAACTACAATAGTTTACTAATGTTAACTAATGAACCTTATTGTTACAATTTATACAAATGTATCTGTATACAATAAAGCCACAATATCAACTACCAATAGGAGGTTTCCGGCTGACAGCAAAAATGTGTTGCTTATCTCACAATATGAGGTAAATCCAGCCCTGTGCATGATAATTATTTTTGTTGACAAATGGGTTTGGAACAGTTATTTAATAAACAACTAAACTGAACTATTATGCCCATCTGTCTGCTTGACTGTCCATTCTATTGATCACTGAGAGAGCATTGGCTTGCCCAACACTGAATATCACTTACATTCTTTAGCCAGCAAGTATCACTATATTGACATTAACAAATATATTATAGCTCATGCACCATGTTTACCAATGACAGAATTAAATATTCTGCTGAAATATTTTCATGACTTATGCTGCTAATGATTTTATACTGACAGATATTCCCAAACCAGCTCTGACTGTACTGCCACAGAGTTCATTGTTCACTGGAGACTCAGTTACTCTGAGATGTGAGGTGGATCAGTCATGGGATGGATGGGAGTTTCTCTGGAGTAAAAACTCAAACACTGAATCTACTGAAGCTTCAATTAAAACAATCTATTCAGTGAAAGTCTTTGATGGAGGAGAGTACAGGTGCAGAGCACGAAGAGGAAGATATTACACAAATTACAGTGAACCAGTAACAGTGACAATATACGGCACGTGTAGTCCTTATTTACATACTGCACAAATGATTGCATAACCCTAAATGATGGGATGTAATAGCTATTAGAAAACAACACTTTAACCCGATTTAGCATGTACTGTATGTTTTGTACTCAAGTTTTATGTAAAAACAGCACATTATTTTCATTATAAATATTTGTTATTACACAGAAACACCAAAAGCCAAAGTGAACATTAAACCTGCTCAATATGTATTCAGAGGAGAGACAGTTACTCTCAGATGTGACATTGATGGTGAAGGAGTCACTAGCTGGCTGTATGTCTTGCAGAAATACGGTGCATTCTACAGCTCCAGTGAACTACAGGAACACACATTCAGTTCTGTTACTGAGTCTGACGCAGGTAAATACTACTGTTATGGAGCAGAGAGAGGAGGATCACGAACATCAAACATCAGTGATGAAGTTACACTGACAGTATCAGGTGAGTTTGATCATCTCTTCACATACACACACTCTTTAGATGTTATGAAGTGATTTCTCTATTTCTCTATTTCAGATAGAGCCCAGGCAGGTTTAAGTATTTCTCCACAGAAGTGGTTGACTGAAGGAGATTCAGTGACTCTGATCTGTGAGGTTTATGGCTCCTCTACAGACTGGACATTCAGCTGGTTCTCTGTAACTGTTTCATCATGTAAGATATAATGTGTGTCATGTGGTAACAGCTCAATTAACTGGTTTTATTAATTGGTTTTATGTGCATGTCTTGGTTTGATTTGTGGTTAAGTCTAGCTTTTTTCAGCTTAGACTGATAGCTAAAGTCAAACCGTATCTGAGACAGGCTGACCTAGAAAAAGTTATTCATGTTTTTATTACCTCTTGCCTGGATTACTGCAACTCCTTGTATACAGGCATTGGGAACTCTGAGCTCTATCGTCTGCAGCTTATACAGAATGCAGCAGCTCATCTTTCAAGCGGCAGGAAAAAGCGGGAGCACATTACTCCAGTGCTCTCATCGCTTCACTGGCTACCAGTAAAGCATTGGATTGATTTTAAGGTTATTTTATTTGTTTTTAAATGTCTCAATGGGCTAGCCCCAGAGTACCTTACAGACCTTGTCAGGTTGCATAGTGGTGATCGAGCCTTCTCAGTGGCAGCTCCCACTCTCTGGAACTCACTGCCCGTAGCTGTGCGGACTGCTAGTAGCCTGTCCACTTTTAAATCATTGCTAAAGACTCATTTTTTTAAGTAGCTTTTGGCACAGGGGAGCCGCCTTGATGAATGTGTTGTATTCTATGTCTACCTTTATTCTTAGTATTTTGTTACTTCATTGTTCTTATTGTATTAGTTTGTGACTATTTTTTTTTATTTATTTATTTTTATTTTTTTACTGTGAAGTACTTTGGTAGGCCCTGGCCTTGGAAATGTGCTATTAAAATAAATGTGACATTGACATTGGTTTTATGTGCATGTCTTGGTGCACAAGATTTCCATGAGCTTTGCTCTTGCCCTGTTTCAGTTAAACTGAATACACTGAATTACCCCAACTAAAATAATCAATAAGTGTAAAATCATATACAGCAAAAGCTCCTAAAAGTGAAATCTACATGAATTCTCATGTTTTGTAGACAACAGATATAATTTTCAGCTGCTCTCAGACAGCAGCAGAGGAGCTGGAGGAAACTACACTGTCAGTTCTGCTGCTCTAAAACACACAGGAGTTTATGTGTGCAGAGCAGAGAGAGGAGAACCAGCATATAACACAACCTACAGCAACACACAGCCAGTATGGGTCACTGGTGAGTTCAGACACTTAAATTCATATTTATTAAACATTTTTAAATGCTTAACTCTAATTGTCTTCTCAGGTATTTCTCCTCGAGGCTCTCTGATCATCAGTCCCGGTAGAAATCAACACTTCACATTTATCTCTTTCTCTCTGAGCTGTGAGGACCAGAGTAACTCTGATAGATGGAGAGTGAGAAGATACACAGAGAGTAAACAGCTGGAAGATTGTTCATCATCACTGTGGGGATCACAAACAGCTACATGTACAATCAACTCCACCATCACATCAGACACTGGAGTGTACTGGTGTCAGTCTGAATCTGGAGAGAAATATCACCCTGTTAATATCACTGTACACTGTGAGATTGTGTGTATTTGTTTCACTGGCAGTTTATAATCAATACATAAAGCAGGTCAACTTAACACATGCAGGACACATCAGTTGGTAAAAATAAATAAATGAATAAAACACTCAGTGGGCAGGCAGTACAAAAAAAAAAAAAAAAAATCTATTTTATCATAAAATATAAAACCTTTATTTTTTGTTGTCATATTTTTTATATAGTCTTCCTGTTTGCCATCAGTTCATGTGTCCTCTGTTTCTGTAGCTGGTGTGATTCTGGAGAGTCCTGTTCATCCTTTGACTGAAGGAGATACTCTGACTCTACACTGTTTATATCAACATTCAACTCCACCAAACCTCAGAGCTGATTTCTATAAAGATGGATCACTCATCCAGAATCAAACTACAGAGATGATTATCTCTACTGTCTCAAAGTCACATGAGGGTTTCTACTACTGCAAACACTCAGAGAGAGGAGAGTCACCCAAGAGCTGGATCTCAGTCAGAGGTGAGACTGTAGATTAAAAAACAACACTTAAAATCAGTTCTTGTATTATTTACTGCACTCAACTAATGTTAAAAAATATATGTTTTTCATCTTCAGCTGCCTCAAGATCTGATGATCTCAATCCTGTGATAATTGGAGTGACTGCAGGACTGACCGTCACATTTTTGATCATCGTCTTCTTGGTCCTTCTGTGGCGCTACAGAAAAAACAAAGGTGTACTGCCATATTAAAATTCAGTACCACATTTCCAGACACTATCTCTGATTATAAACTTTGTGAACTGCCCAGGGGCGCTGCACAAGATGCCGGGCCCTTATGCAAAGGCAGTCCTAATTCTTCCTTTGGGGCCCTGGTAATCAGTACTGGTTTTACTCCCAGTCCGACGCCCCTGGAGCTGCCATCCTACATCAGTGTAAACTGGTTGTCTGGTGTTAGCTGGTCTGCCAGCTAGCTTTAGAGGGTTTCTGGGTAATTTTCACACAGTCAGGGTCACAGTTTTCATTGCAGTATGTTATAAGGAATGTTAAATAAAGATAAATAAAGAGTAATGATAGGACAAATAAATATAAATAGAACAAAAATACAAATTAGTTCTTCAAGTCTAACAGCTGTATCCAGGAACAAAATACTATGATGTATAAATTAGATTTAGAATTATACTTATTAAAGCTAAATAAATTTTTCAGTTGAGCAGAGTAATGCATTTTTTTATTTACTTTATTTTATTATTTACCGTTAATGACATAAGACAGCTTGTCACATCTTAACACCCTTGTATGGTTTAAAATATTTTGAATGCTTAAACTGACAATACAAACGCTCTGTAGGTTTTGTTTGTTTGTTTGTTTGTTTATTTGTTTGTTTTTTTATGTTAAATGGTGAAAAGCATGACCTCTCTCAAAATATGGAGCTACTGAATTCCGCTGTCTGCCAACAGGTGTGTCTGATTTGAAGTGGCGCTGCACAGACTGATTGGTGTATGAGAGGGGTTCTCAACTCTGGCCCTCCAGATCCAGTGTTTAGCTTCAGCCCTAATCAAACACACATGAACCACTTATCAGGGTCTTCAGCATTATTAGTAAGTGTGACGACCTGGGTATTCATTGGGCTTTTTTCCAGTAGACGTCGGATGACTCCGCCCCCCGTAACCTGGTTGCATCCGTGACACCTGTGCCCAATTTCCCTTGCCTCTTTATAAGAAGCAAGCTTGATGGCAGAAGGGCAGGCGGCCAACTTGATTGTTTTTCGTTATAGTTTGATGTTTCTTTTTTGCACACATCAGGAGACCACACCACAGGATATTACATTCTCGCACATATCTTTAGGATGCCATTACTGACTTTGAATACTATCTTAAGACGTTTTGGTATATTTGTTTGAGCTAAATAAAACGTTTTTTTTTACGAATTGGCTTTCTTATGTCCCAGTTTTTGTTGCGTCCCCTTTTTGAGTCACGGGACGTAACAAATGGGGGCTCGTCCGTTCTTAGGCTAATTCTATGCCTTAGTTGAATATGTTTGATTATTTGGATTGTTTTGTTGTTTTCTATTCCTTTAAAGGGGATTGGAAATTATTTGGTCGTGACATTTGGGGGATCCCAATTTGAATAATTACGTCATGATAGCTGCTTTGGGACATCTGAAAGCGTTTGGTGTAGCTAGTTGTTTGGTCGTCGTTTGAATCCTCCGACTGGTAAGTTTCTTTTGTGCAATAGTGTTTGTTTTGACTTGGAATTTATCCCTGGTAGGTTTAGCGGTGTGTTTCCTTTGAAACATATCGGGTTTTGTTATTTTTTGTAGAGTTGTGGTGAACGCGGGTAGTAGCGGTTGTCTCGGGAGCATTTCCATGGTGTTGAGAATTGTCGCTGGTTTAACCAGTTGCAGTTCCACCCACTGGGCTTGTGTGCTTAATTTCCCCCCGCCAGTATCCACATGAAGATTTAGGTTTTAGTTAAGTAGGTAGATTTTTGGGAGTTAGATAGTGGGCTAATTTCCAAGTATTTGATTGCACATTTGAATACTTTCAGTCTGTGGTTTATTTGCTTATGGCTGATATTGACCAGTTTGTTGAATCGCCGTCGTACGTGTTGTTAAATAACTGTACAAAAGAACAACTTTTGAAAATCGCTGAATATTATGAAGTAAAACTTAGCGATAAGAGAATAAAAGAAAGTAGTATTAAAACTGAGCTGAGGAATAAACTGGTTGATAAGAAAGTTCTGACAGCTGAAATGAGTGAAAGTGACCAGCATGTAAAAAGTTTGACTACACAGTCTGCTTTAACTTTTGACCAGCAAAAAGAGTTATTATTGTTACAAATGGAACATGAGAAAATTAAGCAGAAATCGGAGCGTGATAAAATAGAATTGGATAAAGCAAGGATGGACTTGCAGCATTTAAAACTGAAGCTCATTGAAGAAGGTAAAGTTGGTGACGTTGGGTCAATTGTTGGTCAGAGTGAGAAGTTTCCACTGAATCCAAGCTTAAAACTTGTTCCTAAATTTAATGAGGTTGATCCGGATGTTTTTTTTACTATGTTTGAACGTGTTGCGGTGTTACAAGGTTGGTCTAAAACCGATTGTGTTCTGTTACTACAGAGTGTATTGGTCGGTAAGGCTCAGTTAGCTTTTGCTGCTTTGAGTACAGATGACTGTAGAGATTATGAAACCGTTAAATTCGCAGTTTTGAAAGCATATGAGTGTGTACCAGAAACATATCGACAACGTTTTAGGTCTTGTAAAAAGGAGCAAGGACAGACTCATTTGGAGTTTGTGCAAGATTTAAGACGACATGTTACTCGTTGGTGTGCATCGCTAAAGGCCAAAACATTTGAGGAACTGCTGGAATTGATTATAGTTGAACAGTTTAAACTTTCCGTTTCTGATCCAATTGCGATGTATATCAGTGAGCACAAAATTGAGTCTCCTGAGGTGGCAGCATTGTTGGCTGATGACTTTGTGCTCACTCATAAAAACACTGCTGCTGATTGGAGAACACGTGAAGTTCCCGCGAATCGTGTTACATATGCTGGTTCTCAGGGTGGATACTTTTCTTCAGGGAAGTTTGATTCGTCTAAAATATGTAATTACTGTCGGGGAAAAGGCCATTGGAAAGGGGACTGCCCTATACTTAAAGAGAAAAATAAACAGATTGACGTAAATAAGTTTAAGCCTGCTGCAGTGGCAAATTCTGTTAATTCTAGTGGGGCTGAGTCTGAGGATAAACTGTTTAATGATTATTTGTCCACTTATGCTCCTTTTATTACAGAAGGTCGAGTGTCATTGTCAGATGGAGTTGAAGTTCCTGTCAGAATTCTACGTGACACAGGTGCTATGGATTCTTTCATTTTAGAGTCCATTTTGCCGTTTTCAGTGCAATCTGAAACTGGTAATAGTGTTTTAGTTCGAGGTATGGGCTTAAATACATTAACAGTTCCTCTTCATAAGGTTAAGCTTCACTCTGACTTAGTGACTGGGGAAGTAGTAGTGGGTTTGCGTCCTGCTTTACCAATTGAGGGTGTACACCTTATCTTGGGAAACAAATTAGCAGGAGATAAGGTGTGGCCAAATGCGTCTCCGTCTCCTATGGTTTCATCTAGTGGAGAGTTGAGTGAGTACGAAATGGTGGTAGACCCTGTGGGTGTTGTAACTCGCGCTATGGCTAAAAGTATGGAGCATTTGAAGCCTCAAGAAAGAAGTGAGCTAAAGGCACAGCACATTTTTTTGCCTGTACCTGATTTGTCTTCTCTGCCTTTTCCTCTGTCTGCAGATGAGCTGAGTAAAGAACAACGGTTAGATTCCACTTTGGATGAGCTGTTTACCTCTGCACTTCAGGATGGCGATGTATCAGATAAGACTAGAGGCTATTTTGTACAAGATGGGTTATTGTTGAGGAAATGGAGTCCTCATGGTGAGAATTTTGTGGGAGATCCTATTGTTCAGGTAGTGGTTCCCACAAAATTTTGGCGTGGCGTGTTGGAGGTTGCACACGAAAAGTCGGGGCATTCTGGGGTGCGTAAGACCTATGATCGTGTTTTGCAGTATTTTTTTTGGCCACATTTAAAGAGCAATATTTCAACCTATATACGGTCATGTCACGTTTGTCAGGTAACCAGTAAGCCAAATCAAAAACTGAAACCAGTTCCATTACATCCGATTTCTGCTGATTGTAATCCCTTTGAACATCTTATAGTTGATTGCGTGGGCCCTATGCCACCTTCAAAATCGGGAAGCAAATATTTGCTTACGGTCATGTGTTTGGCTACACGTTTTCCTTCAGCCTATCCATTGCGAACAATTACATCGCGATCAATTGTAAGAGCTTTGTCACAATTCATGTCATTTTTTGGCATTCCTAAAATCATTCAAAGTGATCAGGGTACTAACCTTACCTCTCATCTCTTCCAACAGGTTTTAAAACAGCTTAAAATCAAACATAATCTTGCTAGTGTGCATCATCCGCAAAGCCAGGGAGCGTTGGAGAGATTTCATCAAACGTTGAAGTCTCTTCTTCGTGCTTATTGTGTGCAGTTGGACAGAGATTGGGAGGAGGGTTTGCCCTGGTTACTACTGGCTGCACGTGGGGTTGTGCACGAAAGCACTGGGTTTAGTCCCAATGATTTAGTTTTCGGTCATAAAGTTCGTGGGCTTGTGGGAGTGTTACAAAGTTCCGTCAAAATTTCTGACTCACCGAAAAATCTGTTGTCGTACGTTTATGGGTTTAGACAGAGGTTAATTGAGGCTAGAGCATTGGCCAGAGTTCAATAAAAAAAAACAACAGGCAGGCATGAAACGGTTGTATGATCGCCAGGTGGAATGTCGTGTTTTTGAGCCAGGAGACCAAGTTCTTGTGTCACGTCTTTTGCCATCTTCTCCTTTTGAGGCAAAATTTGAAGGCCCGTATGTGGTGAAGCGTAAATTGAGTGATGAAAATTATGAGATTTTCACTCCGTTTCGGAGAAAGTTAACTCAATTATATCATGTGAATTTACTGAAACCATATTATGAGAAGTCTAATGGGGAAGTAAACCCTGTTTGTTCTGCTCTCCTTGCTGTTTCAGGTGTTGGAGCTGGGTTTTGCTCCGGGCAAATGGAGAATGAGGGTAAAGAACCAGATGATGGTATTTTACGTGGACGTTTAAATAATTCTGAGTCTTTGGAAAGGTTAAACGATGATCTGGTCCACTTGTCTCCTTCGCAGGTGGCGGAGTTGAGTGCACTTTTGCGGAGTTTCCCTGGGTTGTTTGGAGATACGCCGTCTCGAACAGATTGGGTTGAGCATGATATTGATGTGGGTAATGCTTCCCCTGTCAGACAGCGTTATTATCGTGTGTCACCAGAAAAAAGAGATTTGATGGAAGCAGAGATTAGGTATATGCAAGAAAATGATATTGCAGTTTCTTCGTGTTCCAACTGGGCGTCTCCGTGTCTATTAGTAGGAAAACCTGATGGGTCTGTAAGGTTTTGTACAGACTTTCGAAAGGTAAACGCTGTGACAAAGCCTGATTGTTTTCCACTCCCTCGGGTGGACGATTGTGTTGACCAGGTAGGCTCAGCTAGGTATGTAACTAAACTTGACCTGCTAAGAGGTTACTGGCAGGTGCCCTTGACTCGGCGAGCTCAAGAAATCTCTTCCTTCATTACACCATCAGGTCTTTACTCCTACAAAGTAATGAGTTTTGGGCTTAGAAATGCTCCTGCCACCTTTCAACGCCTGATGAATCGTGTGGTATCAGGCCTTGAGGGGTGTGCTGTGTATTTAGATGATCTGGTTGTCTTCAGTGACAGTTGAGATTTGCACTTACAACGTCTGCATGCAGTTTTGATGCGCCTTTCGGAAGCTAGCTTGACTGTGAATTTAGCCAAGTGTGATTTTGCTCGGGCCACTGTGACATACTTGGGTAAAGTGGTCGGAAGTGGTGAAGTTCGACCATTAAATGCAAAAGTTCAAGCTATTCAAGAATACTCTGCGCCTACTACCAAAAGAGAGCTTATGCGGTTTTTGGGTTTAGTGGGTTATTATCGTTCCTTTTGCTGTAACTTTTTGTCAGTTGTTGCACCACTTACCGATCTTTTGAAAACCAAAACAAAGTTCATATGGTCGTCAAATTGTGCGCTAGCTTTTGAAAATGTTAAGTCTCTATTGTGTTCGTCTTCTGTCCTTGCGGCTCCTTGTTTTGAAAGGTCCTTCTCTTTGCAGGTTGACGCAAGTCAGGTTGGAGCTGGAGCTGTTCTCCAACAGTCTGATGAACAGGGGGTTGTTCGGCCTGTCAGCTTCTTTTCGCGCAAGTTTAACTCATACCAGCTAAATTATTCCGTGGTGGAAAAGGAGGCTTTAGCGTTGATTTGGGCGTTACAGCATTTTGACATCTATGTTGGCTCAAGTCAACCTGTTGTTATTTATACAGACCACAACCCCTTGACGTTTTTAAATTCTCTTCACTGTCCTAACCAAAGGCTGATACGTTGGTCTTTGTTTCTTCAGGCTTATTGCCTTGATATTAAGCACATTAGAGGGTCTGAAAACATTGTGGCAGACGCCCTGTCACGTTCCCCTATGAATGAGGCTTAAGTTGGTGTAAAAAAAAAAAAAAGAAAAACACTATTTTGGCTCTGGTTGCTGTCTTTGGTACTTAATTTTTTTTTCCTTTTCTGTATGGTGTTTTTTGTTTTAATTGTTTGTTTGTTTGCAGGGATTCTTAACAGATCCCTGTTTTAAGGGGAGGAGTGTGACGACCTGGGTATTCATTGGGCTTTTTTCCAGTAGACGTCGGATGACTCCGCCCCCCGTAACCTGGTTGCATCCGTGACACCTGTGCCCAATTTCCCTTGCCTCTTTATAAGAAGCAAGCTTGATGGCAGAAGGGCAGGCGGCCAACTTGATTGTTTTTTGTTATAGTTTGATGTTTCTTTTTTGCACACATCAGGAGACCACACCACAGGATATTACATTCTCGCACATATCTTTAGGATGCCATTACTGACTTTGAATACTATCTTAAGACGTTTTGGTATATTTGTTTGAGCTAAATAAAACGTTTTTTTTTACGAATTGGCTTTCTTATGTCCCAGTTTTTGTTGCGTCCCCTTTTTGAGTCACGGGACGTAACAGTAAGTTACTGGCAGGTGAGTTTGATCAAGGTTAGAGCTAAACTCTGCAAGAATATGGACCTTGAGGGCCAAAGTTGAGAACCCCTGGTGTATGACATCAAATTAGCATAAAAGTGGTCCGAAATCATATATTATAAATATTCATGTTATCTGTATTGAATATCCAGTCCTCCATTTTTTTTTTCCAATACAGTTTGTAAAGCACTCCAAATTAGTCATTTATCAGTTTCCATTTCTGTGAGGATATGCCTATGAAGACAGTAGACAGCGAGGGAGCTTACTATGTATTTTCAACCATAATATTATAAATAAATCAGGACAGTGTCGTTTTCATGCTCTCATCACTTTGATGTATGCATGAAAGAGATTTAAAATAAAAATACATTTTCCTCAAAATATTTACATAATCATTTTATGTTTATCTAGGTGTAAGATCTCAGTCTCCCTCTAGTGTCGGTCAACAGAAGAACAGCAGTCAGACATCAGAGCAGAACCAGAGTGACCCGGGAAACAACACACTGCTGTCTGGTCAGTATTTACCTACAGTATTAACCATAAATAAACACCCGTAATATTTACAAGCTGAGATGAAAGACACTCGGGTATAACTTTTAACTAACAGGACTGACCTCACAACTAAATCAATTTTCATTAATCTAAAAGTATCTATTCTAGTAACTATAATTTAGAATGAAGAGAGCATACAATTTTTGACCCCAGTGCTTTTTTATTTTTAAGTTAGTGTCATCATAAAAACTATATTTTTCTGGATTAAATTCCTAAAATGCATGACATACACACACACACACAAACACACACACAAATCTACTGGAAATTAATTAATGTATTATTACAGGAACTGCTCATATTTATGATTCTGTTGATGCAACCATTAAGAAAGACATAAGTACAGGTAACTTATGCAATTTAAAGTATTTAATGTCATATTTTATTGAAACAAGTTATTTTCTAAAGAAATTGGAAATCAAAATTATCACTGTGATATTTGCAGATATGATCAAGATAAAGTGTTTTATTAATTTCTCTATTTTTCATTGTAGACAGTAAAAGTGGGCCTAATGATCTCACCTATGCTGAGATTGAACACAAATCTACTAAAAAACAGATGGAAAAGAAAGAAAACAAAGGTGAACAGAGTTAATTTGGTTTAACGTAATCATATTTAAAAAAAAAAAAAAGATCCATCTATTTCATATCACTGTTGGAGACACATAACTACTACTGATATTAACTGTTGGCATCTTCAAGGGAAAAACACTGAGAGTTGTGACATCGTTTACTCTAAACTGAAGTTGGAAATGGATCAAGGTGAGTGTAAAACTAAAAACATCAATCACACTTCACAAGACATCTGAATCTATTAGGAAGCTAAGAATAAAATGGAGTTCTCTATACAGAAACAACAACATAAAAAGTGCATTCTGAATTAATGTATGTATTTTCAGGTGCTGGATCTGGTGATGTGACGTATGCTCAGGTTAAATAAATGCCTGGAGGAGAAACTTTCAATCCAAGGGTACTGATGAGTTTAGGTTGAGAAGGGCTGGAGAATGACCAGGATCATCAATGCTTTATCATCTTTGTGTTATTGAGCACTTGATGGCAATGTATTTAACAATACTTAATATATATGAGTGATGCTTCCTTCATGTTCTGATTAAAGGAAACAGAACATTTTCATTTATTTCTGCACAGTATAAAAATATGACCCAATGTTTTGTTAATATGAATTTTCCCAGGTGTTTTACCCATATTTTGAATTTAAATTTGCATTCCATTGCTTTGCTTCTGTTGTTATATGTGTGTGTGTGTGTGTGTGTGTGTGTGTGTGTGTGTGTGTGTTAAATATTCCAGTTTAGATGTTTTTGTTGTAGTTGGACTGTAGGTTTACTTTGGGCATTTGGAACCAAAGCTTGCATCTTTACAACTGTAATTGTCTGTGTGTACTTATGATTTATATTAGATGTGTTTTAAAAATAAACATATATTAAACATACATTAAACGGTGTGTTTACACTGGAGCGGACTGAGTGGAGCAGAGTGGGCATTTTTCAATTGATTCCTATGAAAGTCATTGCTCACACAGTGAATTATGATATTGACAGTGGAATGGAGAAAGTGTTGAGAGAGTCCAGAATTTGAGAAATGCTCAACTTCATGCAAATGAGGAGTGAAAAATACCGTCCAAGCAGAAAATACCTGGAGGTTCAGGTACAACATTTGTCATGAACTTTTAAAATAAGTTTCTGATGGAAAAATAAATCATAAATTATTTTTCTACAAAACATCAATACATAAATTATATTTTATGAGTAATCAACATTGATTTTTGATTCAGTTGTTGCTGACTTGGCCACTAAAAAAGTATTTCGCCTTTACATTTTTTAAACCGATCCTTCTTTCTATCCCTTATTTAGTGTTTTCTCAACAACCCTTATAAAATATCAGCAATTGCTGAAATATTGAGCACTTATTTATGAGGATGAATATTTATTTTATGAAGATGAATATGTCATCATCTTGTCTGTTATGTTAATATGTTCCATCATGTCTGATAATTCTACATCTTCTATGGCAATGCTTCTATCAGGCCGCATATCGGCGTAACTGAAACTGTGTTAATTTCATGTCTCATGTCACACTGTGCTCTTTCTTTTCATACAGACACAGCTGCTACCATCTTGCAGTTATCTCAGTTATTGATTGTTGGGTAAATGAGCTCAACGTAAAAGGAGAGGAGAGATGTCACTTCTCAGTGATTCGTCTCACTTCATTCACTTCCTTCAGATATTGCTTTTTTTCTCATAACATCAGCAGCTCCCCTACGCCTATGAAGAGGAGCGCAAGTGTTAACGTTCTCCCTCTGGCCCTGCTTCTGGTCCTCAAGCCACCATGATGGTCTTTATATTGTTTATTTCTTTACACCTTATAAGATTATTTTCATGATCTTGTATTTGTTATTTGATGCTATGTGTGCTTTTCCACTACACAGTACCAGCTCAACTCAACTCGACTCACCTTTGTTTGGTTTTCCACTGTGTAAAAGTTTTACCTGTACCTGCTTCCAGGTACGACCAGGTGACGACCAGGTGCTTTTGTGGAGGTATATCTGCAATGGAAAATGGAGCAAAAAGTGAGCCAAGCAGAGACAAGGTGAATCGAGTTGAGCTGGTACTGGTAATAGAAAAGTGCCAAAAGACTGCAAAATAAATAAGTGTCAAGTTCCATAAAAGGTATGAAAGTCATCATCAGAATACTCCATCTGCTATCAGACATGCAATCTGGATTATATGAAGTCATGGGTATGCTTTTTTTAAGCAAATAAATAATTTTTTTTTGTACTTTATTATTGTAATACAGAGAAACCTTTACAGCAGTGGTTCCCAACCTTTTTCAACTCGCGGCCCACACATCCAAACACATATGTTTGCGCGGCCCACTTCAAAAAAATTAACTGACCCCGCTATTGTTGGGTTAATAACTTAGTACTCCGAAGCTAGATTTTAAACTATATTTATTGAATAAACTAGGGCTGCGCGATATGGACAAAAAAAAAAAAAAAAAAAAAAACTATCGCGATTTTTTTTAATCAATTTTGCAATTGTGACACACATCGATATGCTTTTACAGTCATAAATGCATTCAGGATTAATTTGAAACATATTTCCAAAAGAAAACCAATCAGAGCTTTATCAAAAAGTCATCTCTAGAACAGACATAAGTCAAAATTATCACTATAGTGAAGATGTAAAAAAATGTATAGACTTGTGGCAAAAAAAAAAAAAAAAAAAAAAAATCCTGTATACAGGGACTTTTTTTTCTTTTTTGCCATGCATTCTTCATAGAGCTCATTAATTGTAGCGGTGCCTCAGGTGTTTGCAGTGTGTATACAGTATGTGTATGCGGTCAGCAGTGAGAGCGCATAAATATAACGCGAAAGCACATTAAAATAAAGCACGAGTGCAAATCTATCTGTTCGCAGCAGATTTCCTTTGCTCTGTCACAAAACCAGTCGTGCTTGCTCAGATACACACTGCTTTGCGAGGAGAGAGTATGCACACTTTAAACGTGTCTCCTCTCACTTAAACTGCATCCTGTTCACTAACAAATTCACTCTATGCTCATGTGTTAGACATGAATTATCGCACGTTTTTATTTCTAGCCTTTTACCGCAGTGAGAACGCTCTGATCCATCAACATTGGCTCAGAAAAAAGGCGCATCACAGACAGTGTGTGAACCTGGAGTTAGGGATATGCCCAGTCTCGCGCTAGGCGAAATGCATTCTGATGGGATCGGATACGGGAGGTCAGGGCCGCGGAAAATTGTGGTATAAAGCGATTTAGAAATCGCCCACGCTCAAATCGTGATTTTAGGACGTTTTCTTTTAATCGCACAGCCCTAGAATGGACTGGAAATGAACAGAAAATAATTGGCGGCCCACCTGCAATACCACCGCGGACCACAGGTTGAAAACCACTGCTTTACAGCATAAGGCTCAGTGATGATGTTTGTCTGCTTGACATCCACAACCACATGAACTGTAATTTATCAGCATGTATATTCCTTATTTCTTAGTGTAAATCTCATGACTAGCTGCACTGCAATGCTCTGTAGATTTATAAAAAGAAATTACAGGCTGCTTGTGTTGTAAATAATGGACCAGTTTGTTTTGAAATACTATTGAAGAAATTCTTGCAATGTCTTAATGTGTGACCTGTACAAAAAAGAGCAAAAGAACCTTGACCTCTTATTACAGGCAGTCAAGTTTTAACAAGGGTGCTGGAATGGTGCATGTGAGCTTCTCTTCACACTGTATGAGGCGAATATGGCATCAAGGCACCATCAACTAGAAATGCGTTTAAGTTTATTTTTAATAAAGTACTTCCTCTTTCACCCTCCTCACTCTCTCTGTTGACTCACGTCTGCTGAGGAAAGAAAGCAATAGTGATTCCCCCCCAACTGTTTCTCTTTTAAGAGCACTAAAAGAATCATTTGAATCTATAAGTAGCTGCATTTTAAGAGCAATATCGTAATGGGGAAAGTCATGGCCAAGTGGTTAAAGAGTTTGACTCCTAACCCTAAAGTTGTGGGTTTGAGTCTCGGGGTAGCAATACCATGAATGAGGTGCTGTTGAGCAAGGCACCGAACCTCCAACTGCTCCCTGGGAACCGCAGCATAAATGGCTGACCACTGTGTGTGTGTTCACTGCTGTGTGTGTGCACTTTGGATGGGTTAAATCAGAGCATGAATTCTGAGTATGGGTCACCATACTTGGCTGTATGTGACTTCATTTTAATTACATTTATATTTCAGCAAAGTCTCAGCACCATCAAGTGTTAGAGATTAGATCTGTGGGTTAGTTCGGTCTTTTTCAGCTCAGTGTTACTAACCAGTGTGAGAGGTCAGCAGCTGTTCACTGGTTTGTACATTTGTAACACAGGCTTTAACACAGTCTGTGTCTTTAACTTCTCATAATTGGTCAGTATGGAGCTCAGTCAACTTCCTCTTGTGCTCTGTGAGTATTATTTTATCTCTGTGTGTGTCAGTGGATTTTAATTTATCTTATGTTATGAAAATTATACATTGTTTCGTGTTCTTGGATTTTTCTTAGAAAATTCCTCTAAAAATTTCAAATCCTTCAGAGCATGTAGGAGATTGTGATGGGAAAATATGAGATGAGAGGGAAAATTATAATTCAGTGCTTTTGTGTTTGCTCACAAAACATTTCATTCTCTTGCAAAAGTTTCTTAGGGAAAGGCAAAAATGCTGTCAGCAAACCAGTTGTTTTCTCCCATTTCATATTTAATTCATCATCATGTCCCTTTTGGGGCTTCATAGTAAATACATCGGGCAGAACCTGATTTTACCAAGTGAGACATGTTCCTGGGAAAACATCTTTGTTGACCCTTTGAACAACATTGTGATTAACCAATCAGATTTGAAGAACAAGTTTATGGATTTTTTTAAGTTTACGCTTACAATCACTGTTAGGTGCTTATACATCAGTGTCATTCATCTATCATTTCCTCTGATTTTAAGGATCACTCGTGGTTAAGGTTAGGTTTAGGTGTAGGGATATGGTCAAGACTACATTTTTTGAGTAAAATGTTGTTCCAGGGTCAACAAAACATGTTGACCTAGGAACACATCTAACTCAGCAATATTAAGACGTGCAATACATCCCTAGTTCATGATATATGATTGAATGTATTTTTAAGTCTATACATTTATTTCCCTGCAATTTATAAAATATAAAACAGACATTTTAATGTTTATCTGGCCTCATATGAAGTCTCACACAAAACTGAAACCCACACAAAACTCAATCTGGACAGATGAAGCTTCTTAAAGGGGTTATATGATGCGATTTCACATTTTCCTTTCTCTTTAGAGTGCTACAAGCTCTTGGTGAATAAAGAAGAACGGTGAAGTTGCAAAGACAAAGAGATATTGTTTATAAAAGTTAACACTCCCTGCCCCCCTGAAAAGGCTCATTCTAACACACCCCCAACCTTGAAACGCATAAACATTTACATTTACATTTAATCATTTAGCAGACGCTTTTATCCAAAGCGACTTACAAATGAGAACAATAGAAGCAGTCAGGTCAACAAGAGAACAACAACAGAATACAAGTGCCATGACAAGTCTCAGTTAGTCTAGTATAGAACGCATAGCCAGGTGTATTTGATTTCTTTTTTTTTTTTTTTTTTTTTTTTTTTTTTTTTTAATTAAATGAAAAAGACAAGAAGAGGAAAAGAACTGGTGTTAGTAGGTTAAGTGCAGGCGAAAAAGATGAGTCTTTAGATGTTTCTTGAAAGTGAGTAAAGACTCCGCTGTACGAATTGAGATTGGGAGGTCATTCCACCAGCTGGGCACAGTCCAGGAAAAGGTCCGTGAGAGTGATTTTGAATTTCTTTGGGATGGCACCACAAGGCGTTGTTCACTTGCAGAGCGCAAGCTTCTGGAGGGCACATAGGATTTAACCAGTGAGTTTAGGTAAGTTGGTGCCGTGCCAGTGGTTGTCTTGTAGGCAAGCATCAGTACCTTGAATTTGATGCGAGCAGCTACTGGTAGCCAGTGTAACCTGATGAGGAGGGGAGTAACATGAGCTTTTTTTGGCTCATTGAAGACAACCCTCGCTGCTGCATTCTGGATCATTTGCAGAGGCTTGACAGTACATGCAGGAAGGCCTGCCAGGAGAGCATTACAATAGTCCAGTCTGGAGAGAACAAGAGCTTGGACAAGAAGTTGGGTTGCTTGCTCTGACAGGAAGGGTCTAATCTTCCTAATGTTGTATAAGGCAAACCTGCAGGACCGGGTCGTTGTAGCAATGTGGTCAGTGAAGCTTAACTGATGATCCATCACAACTCCTAGGTTTCTGGCTGTCCTTGAAGGAGTTATGGTTGACGAGCCCAGCTGTATAGAGAAGTTGTGATGAATCAATGGATTAGCTGGAATCACCAGTAGTTCAGTTTTTGTAAGGTTAAGCTGAAGGTGATGGTCATTCATCCAGCGGGAAATGTCACTCAGACAGGCTGAAATGCGAGCAGCTACCGTCAGGTCATCAGGCTGGAATGAGAAGTAGAGTTGGGTGTCATCAGCATAGCAGTGATAAGAAAAGCCATGCTTCTGAATGACAGATCCTAAAAATGTCATGTAGATGGAGAAGAGAAGTGGTCCAAGTACTGAGCCCTGAGGAACCCCAGTAGCAAGGTGGTGTGACTTTGAAACATCACCCCTCCAAGACACACTGAAGGATCTGTCAGAGAGGTAGGACTTAACCCACAGGAGAGCAGTTCCAGAGATCCCCATCTTTCTGAGGGTGGACAGGAGAATCTGGTGATTAACAGTGTCAAAAGCAGCAGACAGGTCCAGTAAGATGAGTACCGATGATTTTGAAGCTGCTCTTGCTAGTCGCAGGGCTTCAGTAACTGAGAGCAGAGCAGTCTCAGTTGAGTGGCCACTTTTGAAGCCAGATTGGTTGCTGTCCAGGAGGTTGTTCTGTCCAAGGAACATAGAAAGCTGGTTGAACACAGCCCGCCTTTGTCTTTGCAATGAATGGAAGAAGGGATACCGGTCTGTAGTTTTCAAGAAGCGCTGAACACATTTCATTACACCAAATACACAAAATGTAATTTTTAGCAGCATCAAATGACTTCTTTAAAAATTTGAGGAAACCCTTGTTCTTAAATTGCATCTTAACTTTTGTGATCATATTTTAACCCAATCGTCATCAACTATATAGGCACCACTAGCAAATTAGAACAACTTTTTTTTTCTGAAACTGAGAAATATTTGAGTGTACAATTATGGTGTTGGACAAGAGAAAAAAGAATATACCGATGTATTTGTATGTGTTTGATGTATAATACACATTTTATCAGCTCCATATTCACACTGTAGTGGGTTTTTCTCTTTGTGTTTTTAGTGTTGATTTCAAATATCCACTCTGGACACACTGAAGGTGAGAGAATTTGATTCATATATTCAATCTCATATGTGTGATTTTACACTAACTGATTTAAACTGCCTGAGAAAAGGAGTTCAACCTCATATAAAATGATCAGAACAACTCAGTATTTCATTTAAACTCCTCAGTATGACAAATGAAAATGCTTTTTCTGAAAATTAAGCACATTTAATTTTTTTCTGTGTTTTAGGCCATATTTTTTACTATGTTCTCATTTTTCATGATAATGAAATGACTATTTTCTATTTTTTATTGTTACTTTGGTAGTACATTTGAACTATTGCCATCTTAATTCGTAATTTTATATTGCCTAATCCACAGGGAGTAATCAAATACATCTCAATTCATGTTTTGATAATATTTTAATGTTTAATTTTTATTTCTGAAATTTTAAAGTTTGCAAATCCAATGGTTGGATGGTCTATGTGTTAATAAACCAGAGGAAATGAGCCTGACAGATCAGTGATCACTGACTGCATCGCTAGATGAATCAGTTCATCTCTTTGCATTGCAGACTAAATAAAATAACTCAAATCAGTTTAAATTCACACATGCATCAGATAACAGCTCAACTACCTTTAGCATAATCAACAGTGAGTTCACAGCAAGTACTTATTCTCACATAATGAACTGTTCTGAGAGCTCAATGAAAGTGATTCATAAAACACTGAATGAGTGGCTATAATAAATATAGGGGAATTGATTTGTACTTTTGTTATTTGTTTCATTGGTTTGTGTAATTGGACGTAACCTTTTACAGAAAATGTTATTCTATTGATACATTGAGTATTTTATGTTTACAGGTATTCTCCAATTACTTTCATTGTAAATGTCTCACGGTAACCCAGAAATTAGTATTATTATTTAATTTATTATTTATTTATTTTTAAGAAAAGGGGGCACAAGTGGAAATAATTTTTTTCTGGTTATAAACATTATGCCACAAGCTGATATTAACTGTCTTAACTGAACCTGTAATATAACATGTTATTAATGAGTGATTTCCTAATTTAAGTTTGCAGAGCAGTTTTAAGTGTTTCTCCACAGAAGTGGTTGACTGAAGGAGATCCAGTGACTCTGATCTGTGAGGTTTATGGCTCCTCTACAGACTGGACATTCAGCTGGTTCACTCTAACTGCATCAGGTAAGATATAATGTGCTTTAGGTGAAGTGGAAAGAAGATGACATGACACGTTCACATTTTAACTTTCTACAGACTACGACAATCATTTTCAGCTGCTCTCAGACAGCAGCAGAGGAGCTGGAGGAAACTACACTGTCAGTTCTGCTGCTCTAAAACACACAGGAGTTTATGTGTGCAGAGCAGAGAGAGAAAAACCAGCATATAAAACAACCTACAGCAACACACAGCCAGTATGGGTCACTGGTGAGTATAAAAAGAACTTAAATGATTAGATCTTTAATAAAGATCATTTTAATGCACAATATTGAAACATTACAGCTGTAATTGTCTTCTCAGGTGTTTCTCCTCGAGTCTCTCTGATCATCAGTCCCAGCAGAACTCAACACTTCAGATCTGACTCTTTCTCTCTGATCTGTGAGGACCAGAGTTACTCTGATAGATGGAGAGTGAGAAGATACACAGACCATTATGGGATGGAAGATTGTTCTTCTGACTGGACATCACAAGTACATACATGTACATTCGTCTCCATCACCACATCAAACACTGGAGTGTACTGGTGTCTGTCTGAATCTGGAGAGAACTCTCATCCTGTTAATATTACTGTACACTGTGAGTCTGTGTTTATTAATTCCACTGGCTGTTTATAGTCAAAGCAATCAGGATGATTGTAAACGAATATGGAATGAAATTTGTGTGTGCAAAAACCTGAACTATTAGATGAAAATCAACAATGTCAGTAATCAAAAGAAGGGTCCAATCACAGATCTATAATATGAAAAAAAAAAAAAAAAAAAAAAACTTCCCCACAACTTCTCATGAGGTAATAACATATGAGGCCCACCACTCTGTCATATTGTTATACACACACATTTTCGTGAATTAACAGGAAATAATTAGATTTTAATGAGAAAACACTACCAATCAAGTGATTCTATATATTAAGTTTCACTGGGCTCTCTAACAAAACAGATGTCAAAAGCTTGTAAATGGTTTAACAGGCATTTTTCCAGCTTATTCAGTTTAAAGTACCTTCCGTCAGATCAGCGAATGTACGAGTCACTTCAAAATATGACATTACAAATGATGGTGACATTCTAAATGATTACTCAATCTGAAATCTGTACACAGATTTAAAATTTGTAAGGTGTGCGCATACAACTGAATTCACCTTGTACAGTTTTTAACAGTGGCTGGAATAATGTGTTACATAATATTGTTTTTATTCGTACAGTAACTCTAAGTAATATTGTTATAATGATGTATTTTGAAGCAGTTAAGATAAAAACTTGCTGTATAGTTGATTGACTTATCATTTTAATCTACATTATTTACAAATAACACTTATTCCTATTCAAACTGTTATGCTAGTAAAAAGCCATAAAGTTTTGGTTTTTAAAACCTCCAAATGTCTGAAATGGATGTTGGTCAATAAAAAGGCATCAGAAAACAAAATACATGCTTCACAATAAGCTGTTTTTCTAATTGTTTATGCTGTTGCGCTGAGTGAGATGACAGAAATAATCCCTAGCACCCTAGTGTCATAGGGGCAACATTTGCAATGAGAAATATCACAAGAATCTAGTTTCTTCAAATAAAGTCACCATGTGTTGTCTATATTTTCAGACTATTTTTAATCAGTTAATTTTATCTCTGTTCTGTAGATGGTGTGATTCTGGAGAGTCCTGTTCATCCTGTGACTGAAGGAGATACTCTGACTCTACGCTGTTTATATCAACAATCAACTCCAACAAACCTCAGAGCTGATTTCTATAAAGATGGATCACTCATCCAGAGTCAAACTACAGAGATGATCATCTCTACTGTCTCAAAGTCACATGAGGGTTTCTACTACTGCAAACACTCAGAGAGAGGAAAGTCTCCCAAGAGCTGGATCTCAGTCAGAGGTGAGAGTCAATAGAAACTTTGAGCTGATTTATTTCTTCTTATGCTCTCATTCATTTATAGTACATGATAAAGCGCTTGTGTGTCTGTTTTTCAGTGTTTCATTCAGAATCTCAGATCTCTGTACTCCACACACTCAGTTCTGTTCTGGCAGTTTGTCCATATCTGCTAGTGACAGTCGTGCTGATTTTCAAATGCTTAACCTTCAGTTTTGTAATAAGCCATAAGGGGCAAGAAAGCTATAATATTTTGTGATTTGCAAATATGTTAAAAATGTATTCTGTCATAATTCACAGCTACATTTGAATGGCTGTCGATACAGAAAAAAAAGAAAAACATTTTGCCACCAGACAGTGTAGTTATGACATCTACCAGCAGGGACTGATGAGGTACCAGCAAAACCTCGACTCTGTTACAGCCATTTAACTCTGAGAGTCAGAGAGAGAGTGGAAAATGTTTATGGAAAAAAAAGTGTGAGTCCTCTGGAGTGTACTGGTGTCAGTCTCAATCTGGAGAGAAATATCATCCTGTTAATATAACTGTATACTGTGAGTCTCTTTATGTATTTCTTTATTTCACTGTTTACACATCAATACATAAAGCAGTTCAATTACAGGACACATCAGTGGTCAGAAAACACTCAGTGGGCAGAGAGTACAAAAAATCTAGTTCCTTTTCAGGAACTCAAGCTGCGTCGAGCACTTTGGGGAATGTCCCTGACAAGACCGACTCTGAATATCGTGTGCAATCTGTCCATCGGAAAAGGTCACGGGATGCATACGTCAACAGAGCTGCCCTGTGGAGAAAATCCGACCAATTGCTTGTTTGCTACAGTCCTACTAAAAAGGGTTCTCCTGCCACCAAGCAGACCCTTATTCGTTGGATAGTCGAGGCTATTAACGTCTCCTTATGAGTCCTCTGGTCTTCCCCCTCCTTTGGGGGCCAAGGCTCACTCTACACGGAGTATGGCGGCCTCTAAGGCCTTCTCAGCAAGTGTGTCCCTCTTGGACATCTGCAACGCTGCGGGATGATCCACGCCCTCTACATTTGTCAGATTCTACGATCTTGATATGCGAGCCACTCCGGGCTCTTCTGTTCTCTTGCCTTAGCTGTGCTCTTCGGATACACACTAGGCAGGGATTTGGAAGTCTGGCAGCGTGGGCACATCGTTCCACAAAGCGCTCGACCAGCTCGAGTTCCTGAAAAGGAATGCCTCAAGGTTACGTATGTAACCCTAGTTCCTTGAAGGAACGAGACGCTGCGTAGCAGAGCCATACTCCCGGCACCCCTGCCGGCGCTTGCTTCCCTACTCGAAGCTGAAGCCAGCTGCACGGCACGTGCTTTTATAGCTTCCTGGTCGCTACGTCACCCTGCCCGTGACGTCACGCCTTTTTCCGATTGACAGATTGCACACGATATTCAGAGTTGGTCTCGTCAGGGACGTTCCCCAAAGCGCTCGACGCAGCGTCTCGTTCCTTCAAGGAACTAGGGTTACATACGTAACCTTGAGGCATTTTATCATACAACAGAAAACTTTTTTTTACTTATTTTTCGTTGTCATATTTTTTCATATAATCTTACGATTTGCCAAAAGTTCATGTTCCCTCTGTTTCTGTAGATGGTGTGATTCTGGAGAGTCCTGTTCATCCTGTGACTGAAGGAGATACTCTGACTCTACGCTGTTTATATCAACATTCAACTCCACCAAACCTCAGAGCTGATTTCTATAAAGATGGATCACTCATCCAGAGTCAAACTACAGAGATGATCATCTCTACTGTCTCAAAGTCACATGAGGGTTTCTACTACTGCAAACACTCAGAGAGAGGAGAGTCACCCAAGAGCTGGATCTCAGTCAGAGGTGAGAGTCAGTAGAAACTTTGAGCTGATTTATTTCTTCTTATGCTCTCTTTCAGATATAGTACATGATAAAGTGTCTGTTTTTCAGTGTTTCCTTCAGAATCTCAGGTCTCTGTCCTCCACACACTCAGTTCTGTTCTGGCAGTTTGTCCATATCTGCTAGTGACAGTCGTGCTGATTTTCAAATGCTGCAGGATGAGAGGTAAATGTCTGCCTGGTTATTACATTATATTCACTATATTCAGTTAAACACCAATTATATATATTGATGATTTTGTAGTTTGATTTTAAAAACACATCTCTGATATATCAATATACTGTACATTGATACATTGATGGTTTCCCATACATTGATTTATTTTTTGGGGCCTCTACAGTATCAAAACTGACCCTCACAAAAAGATTTTCCAAAAAGCTTTGACTTCGCTGAAGACTGCACGTTTCAGAGTTAAAGGGATAGTTAACTTTCAAATAAAATTTTGGTATGTTTTAGCTTACCTCAAGGGCATCCAAGATCTAGGTTTCTTTGTTTCCGCAGTAGTTTACATTTTTATACATTTAGGTCAAACCGTTCTTGTCTGTGACTCATACAATGGAGGTCTTTGGTCACCACCTCAAAGAGCATGCACAGAGAAGTCCAAATTAAACAATTCCCCATCGTAAGTACACATTGATGACCTAAGACGCGAAACGAGTGGTTTGTGTGAGAAAACGAACAGTATTCATATCGTTTTTACCTCTTGTACACAACAACGTCCAACTGATCTGAGGGCGGGCGTGCTTCCTGGTGTGTGACGTGTGTGCGCTCTGGTTTAGTCTGCGCAAGCGCGGAAAGTGATCTCTCGCGCATGAACATCACTCATTGTTTACTGTTTATCACACGATACGCCACCAATCTTCACTGTCTGAAATATAATGCAGTAATTGTAATTAATTAATTGGTTTATAATGCACCCTATAATCGTTGCGATTATAATAAAAATACAACATATTACTCACTCTATTGACAGCGTGCCATTGGGACTCTCTGGCATTGGACGTCGCCTCCAGTTTATACGTGGCAAACTAAACACAACGTGTAAAACGCTGTGACTCAACAGCAGAGAAAACTCAGGATCTTCAGTCAGGCAGGTGTGTGTTCGAATACTGTCAATGTCCTCATCGTCGACTTGTAGTTTTAGCATTGCTATGTTCCATTCGTGACAACATATGCTCTCCACTTCTGTTGGTATCTCACAACACTTGCTACTAAACACCACCAATTTCTGTCTCTCTGAGGCTTGAAGACGGATCTGCTGCAGCGGATCGCTCCTGAGTACTTGATCTGTGTATTCTGGTTCAAATAAATATGGTTGTGAAAAAATTCAACGTTGTCCATTGCGATTTCCTGTACGTCTAAATAGGTTTAGATCTTCACAGTGAAAGGTAACACTTCCAAAATCTTTGTGTAAACAATGATTGACATACACGCGCGAGAGATCACTTCCAGCACTTTCCACGCTTGCACAGACTAAGCCAGAGCACGCACACACTTCACACACCAGGAAGCACGCGCGCTCCCTCAGATCAGTTGGACGTGGTTGTGTAAAAGAGGTAAAAATGATATAAATACTGTTAGTTTTCTCATACAACCCACTCATTTCGTGTCTTAGGTCATCAATGTGTACTTACGATGGGGAATTGTTTAATTTGAACTTCTCTGTCCATGCTCTTTGAGGTGGTGACCATAGACCTGCGTTATTTAGTCACAGACAAGAACGGTGTGACCTAAAAATATCAAAATGGAAACTACTGCGGAAACAAAGACACCTACATCTTTTATGCCCTTGATGTAAGCTAAAACATATAAAATTTTAATTTGAAAGTGAACTATCCCTTTAAAACACAGCGTGGGTGTTTTAACAGATTATCTTCAGAAAAGTTTTGATGGCATTTTAATTTTATCTGATAAAGCAGCGTTTATGAGCACAGCACTGCTTTGTTTACAGCCTATACAGTAGAAACCAAGGGTTCTGCCGCTCCAAAAGTGACTCCTGCTGTCAGAGAATGAATGTGCATTTTCGATCAGCCTATCTTCAGCAACATGTGTTTTATTTGTTGCTCACTCTTTTTCTCTGTTTTCTTCAGCAACTCTAAACACTTTTCATAATATTTATCCTGGCTGAAGCACTTTTGTTTCAGTCTTTAATAATAATCAGCAACATTATCATAACTATGTTATAGTTCAAGTTAAAAGAGTCTTACATTTATTTGGTGGTAATTTACCATTTCTTGTTTGTATGAAGGCTACAAAAAAGGGGGTGACCATTAATTTATTTGTACTATTTTTGTTTCTAAAATATTATAAAGTTTTATATCGAAGGGTGTTTCATAGACTTGGCAAATAATTATTTTTTTCTGAAGTTTTAACATACAGGCATCAGTTGTGGGCTTTCTTGGCAGTTTTTCTGAGGCTTTTTAAAAATATTGTCCTTATAGATATCTGAATTATGTCATATAAACTGTAATTAAGAAATATATAATGATATAAATTTAGCCCATATTGTCCAGCCCTAATAGGATACCTGTTCAAATAAAATGTTTGGTTGTTTTTGTGTGTATCTAACAGTTACATATCTTAAAGAGGAAGAAACTGCAATCTGATATTAATCTGCTGTGATGGTGAGAAATCTTCAGCTTTATCCTGGAATCTCTCAGTATCTCATTCAGATATTTGGGCTAAGCTTTCTTACTTACTGTAAATGTCATGTTTTAGGAGTGATTTTTGGCATCTCACTGCTGTTAAAGTCAACATGAACCAGCATCGCAAAAAAATTATATTCAGGATATTCAGCAAGAAAACATGTAGAGCAGAACATACTTTTATCCATCAGGATTTAACTGGACTGTAAATATATGCTGTTATACATTGTTTTTCTTTCGAATAGCTAAGAAAATAAATAAGGTACATTTTGATTTCATAATGATTTTAAAAATAGACATGGATGTCAATCTACAACACCTCTTTGTTTGTTTTTATCAAATGTCTCTCTGTGGCCTGACAACACACAGACTGAACTAAACTGTTTATTCATAAAGTTTTGGAAAGCTTATTTTACAGTACTGCTGTTTCAGTTGCTTTTCAATATTTTTTTATCATAGAAGTAAAAGTTAACTTTTTTTCTGCTTTAATGTCATAAGTAGGGGTGTGTGATATTGATAAAAAATACTTATATGTCTGTTTTGGGGATTTTGTTGATAACAATAACTATATATATGTATATATATATATGTATATGTGTATGTATAGAGAGAGAGAGAGAGAGACTCTCAAGGCATGTTTTTGTTTAGTTTTTCCAAAATGAGTGACTGTCACCTCACACATTGTTAAAACAATATATACAATATTATCATAGATGGTACATTTTGATTTATAAATGTAGCAGATGATTTTATCCAAAGTAACTTATATTTGAGGAATACAACAAGAGAGTAGTGCTGATCTGTAAGCAAGCATCAGTGTCTTGAAACGTGATACGGACTGGATCTTTTGAAGAGGTCTGATTGCACATGCTGGAAGTTCAGCCAGAAGAGCACTGCAGAAGATGACAAGGGTCTGGATGAGGAGTTGTGCTGCATGTTCAGTTAGGAAGAGGCTGACCTTCCTGATGTTGTTCAGTGTAAACCTGTCTTTGTATTACGGTCTTTGAAGGTCAGCTGGTCATCAAAGATCAACCCAAGATTTCTGGCAAATCTGGTTGGGTTTAATACTAGTGATTCGAGTTTAATTGGTTAAATTTTGCTGTATTGTTGGAGTTGCTACAGAAGACAAGAAGTTTTGTCTTCACTAGTTTGAGTTGAGGGTCATGGTTTTTCATCCATGCTGTGTATCATCAGCATAGCAATGGTACATACTGCACACCTCTATTGTAAAGTAGTTCAGTCCTTTAGAATATAAGACTCAGTATATCTATGTTACGTAGTCTCTGTGATGTTTGCCTACTTCACAAATGTATATTGTACAGTATATTCATCTACGTATATTCTTAATTCCTAAGTTTCCTGATTTTTATCGCTGTAATTGCCTGTATGTTTTCTTTATTTCTTTCAGTCTTTTTTTGAACGGTTTGTTTCCTTTTTTTAAATAAAGAACAGTCCCTTTTAAAATATTCTGGAGCTGATTCTTTGTTAAAATATTTGTGCAGTGTCAAAGTGAAAGCAAAAGGACCATGACCTCTTACTGCAGTCAGTCAGGTTTTACACGTCAATTATTAAATATCTGTGAAGAATCTGTGAAACCACTTCAATCCCATTGGCCCACATAGACCGTGACATCACAGGCAGGAACTCAGAAATATGAAAGGGCATCTGCCAAACATGTCACCAACTTGGTTGTCTGAAGGAGACGCCCTAGGCATGGCGAGGAGATGCAGCTCTCATTTCTTATTGGGGAACCATTGTTACATGCCTATCTTGAGACATACCCCTTCTAGGGAAGTATAACTTTTCATAAATAGCAAATAAATACTGTTCAATTTGATACAGAATGAGACAACATTTCAGGAAGTCCGTGTCTTTAACCATCTGTCATGATTTGGTCAGAATGGCACTCAGTCCACTTCCTCATGTGATCTGTGACTATTATTTTCTCTCTGTATTTCAGTGTATGATAATTGCTATTACATTATGTAAATTATCAAGTTATTTAGTGTTCATACAGTAAAGCAGCACATTATTTTCTTTATTAATTGTTGTCATTGATCAGAAAAACCAAAACTCAAAGTGAGCATTGAACCTGATCAACATGTATTCAGAGGAGATACAGTCACTCTCAGATGTGACATTAGCACATATCAGTTCAAGTTCATTTGTGCATTTACATCTATTTGTGCATATATAAATTGTGAAAGTGAAAATGATGTGACATACAGCCAACTATGGTGACCCATGCTTGGAATTCATGCTCTGCATTTAACCCATCCAAAGTGCACAAACACAGCAGTGAAAACACACAAACACACACACACACCATAAACACACTTGGAGCAGTGGGCAGTTTATGTTGTGGCACCGGCGAGAAGTTGGGGGTTCAGTGACTTGCTCAAGGGCACCTCAGTTGTGGTACTGAAGGTGGGAGAGAGAACTGTACATTCATTCCCCCCACCTAAAATTTTTCCCGGCCCGAGACTCGAACCCTTTGGAGTTTGAATCTCTAAACATTAGGCCATGACTTTCCCCGTCCATATATAAGAGACTATGTGTCTGACTGTGCATATATAAGAGAAAACAGTCATCCTGTTAATAACACTGTACACTGCGAGTCTGTTTTTCTGTATTTATTGCACTAAACAAGTGCAGTACGCATTAGTTACAGTTCAGTGAATAAAATACTCAGACACTTAAATTTATGCTTAGGGTTAGGGCCAGGAGTGCTGGATTAGAAAAAATGTTTTTGTTCTTGTTTTTATTATTGTCACCACATTGTTAACATAGTTTTACTATTAATGTTTCCTCTGTTTTGTTTCTGGTGTGATTCTCCTTCTGGTGTAATGCTGTGACTTTTGTTCATACTGTAACAACAATTGAAATGTTCCTGTATCATTTACAACATGATTTTTAATGTTCAAATTTGTGTATCTCATCTTCATGATCTCAATCCTGTGATAATTGGAGTGACTGCAGGACTGACCATCACATTTGTGATCATTGTCTTCTCGGTCCTGCTGTTTCATCATCTGACTTAAAATTCAATGACACATCCATCACACATTTGCAGAGCTCTGTTTCTAAAGCTTGTGAGCCTTTTGACATTTTTCAGCAGGTCATGATTGAGAGACCAATTTTGGAAAACTTTTACTTAAACACACACAAAATGCTGTGCAAGATAATCTATGAACTACAACAGTACTGATGTTTCTCATGCACGCGTTAAAAAGGACCGGTTCAAATTAATGTGTTAAGGTTTTATTAGCATTGCTCATTCTGCAAGAAGCACTAATAAAATAAGATCTGAAACCACATGCAGTCTGTTGTCCCCAAACTGTATGGGGTTTATTTGGCATCATGGCACCATCAGCCAGAAATTCTTAGTAATGTGTCTAAAGCTCTTATTCTGTCCACAGTATTAGTTCCTCTTTCACTTCAGTCTCACACTTAAATATTTATGCTTGATCTAGAGTACATCTTTCTAAAAATATTTGGGGGACAAAAACAACATTTATACTGAACAAATGACTTACTGAGTTGCTGACCTGCTGTTCATAAGACAAACCACAGTTTAAGATACACATTTTGCTTTATAAAATAATGAATGATGTTACATTACTTCACAACTCTCTACAAACACATTAAAAGTGTTTGTAAATACACTTTTAATTCAATAAATGTAATTCTTCCTTCAACAGATAACAAATATACTTTGATATCTTGTTGCACATGCAGTGTTGTTGTGTTTTATTTTAATTTTGTGATCGGCATTGCTGTGCTTTTGTTTTTCAGAGTTTACAGTACTTCACAAATTTCACTGCTTAGTTTACAACCATGACAATAAAAGATTCCTGACCTTTTTACACAGCTAAACAAACTTCTCTGAGCTGAAAATAAGAATTTCTGCAATAAAATAACTAAAAATAATTTTTCAGATATATGATGCATTCATCAAGAGGAGCTGGATTAATAATCGCTAAATTCGTTTTGATGCCCATCTCTTGCCTTTGTGTATAAACTGTGTTCATATGTATAAATATATCGTTGTCAAACTCAACACCATCAGTGTCAGAGGCCTGACAGAATAGAAATAGGCAGATGTGAGGTCTAGTTGTGGTTTGGTTTGTTGTATTTCATTTCAGTGGCACTAACCATTGAGGAAGGAGCAGCGGTTGATCACTTTATTTCAATAAATGTATAAATACAATACTGCAATTACAATAAATGCCATCAAAATATTGTTGAACTTCCCTTGTTCTTTAAACACAACAGAAAATAACTTTTCATAACGGTAAATAAATGTTCAGTTTAATACTGAATGTGACAACATTCCTGTAGAAAACTTGCATGTTATTCAGTATGATATTTCAGAAAATGTTACAAGATTATAAACATTATCAAAAGAATTTCTGTAACACATGAAGCATCTGTATGTCTTTAGTTTGTCGTGATGACTGTACGTTTTCAGGAAGTCTCGAGTCTTTAACACTTTCTGTGTTTTTAACTGTCTGTCATCATTCAGTCAGTATGGAGCTCAGTAAACTTCCTCTCATGCTCTGTGAGTATTAGTATGTATTACTATGTATTTCAGTGCATAGTAATTGCTATTATATTATGTAACTAATCAAATGTTTTAGTGTTCCTTATTTATGTCTTTTCTTGCTGTTCTTGGTGTTTAAAATCCAGCTCTTGTCCATGATATATGAGTGAAAGATGAGTTTAAGAGAAGAAGAGAAAGTTAGTGCTATTTGTGAATTGCACTCTGTTGTGTTGTAGATCTGTGTGTGTGTGTGTGTGTGTGTGTGTGTGTTCAGTCCTTCAGTTTTGTGCTGTTTAATGGTGTTGATCCAGTTCTGTTGGTTTGTTTTGCAGTTATTGTTCCTTGTCTATAGATATTTAGATACCTCTGCTATTATTCAGATGTTTTAATGTTTATCTGGACACATATCCCCTCTTAACGTTTGAATCTTTGCAATTATCATATTCTGGAAATTTTTAACGGAAAATTCTCAGTTTCCTTAAAACTCAAGTTCCTGAAACTCAAACTCAGTCTAGACGGATCAAGCTCTTTTTTAGCAGCATGTTTTGAATCTAATTTTTTAATCAGATCATCATCATCTGTACTCATACAGATGCCATTATCTCTAGACAAATTATAAGATGACATAAAATGCACAGTTGATCAGCTCCATGTTCAACCTGTAATGAGTTTTTCTCTTTGTGTTTTAGTGCTGATTTCACACATCTACTCTGGAAACACTGAAGGTGAGGGAATTTGATTCATATATTTCTCACATATGAGTTATTCTACAGTAACTAATAAACCAACTCAGAGTAAAGAAATGAGAGTTACATTTTATTATGATTATAAATGCAAAATTTTTATAAATTTTTATTCATGTGACAGACGGAGGTTTAATATAGCAGAAAGTATTTTTTTCTCATAAAATTTATATAGAGAGAGAACAACAATTCAGTATAACCTGATTCTTCTTTACAATCAAGTAAATGTGTCCATAAAGTAAAAACAGAACATTATAATCATTGTGAATTATTGTTGTTGTACAGAAAAACCAAAAGCCAAAGTGAGCATTAAACCTGCTCAACATGTATTCAGAGGAGAGACGGTCACTCTCAGATGTGACATTGATGGTGGAGGAGTCACTAGCTGGCAGTACAGCTGGTATAAAGATGATTCAAACATTTTTTTTTTTGTAATAATGTTTTTTGTAATAATGTTAGATATAAGGCTTCATACCTTCACGTCTGAATTAACTATTATTATTCATGTCAGAAATATTACTGAGATTTTTTTTCTTGTTTCATGTGTCACAGTAATAATCAATCTACAGGTTATTTAGTGCTTTAATACATCCTAAAATGTGCATTTTCAAAATTTTTATATATAAAATTAAATCGAGTTTAAATGTCAGGAGTTCCTGTCGGGACGAAAGTAACAGTTGTTACTTTTGTCCCGCTACAGTCACAAAAAGTATTTATTTTGTTCCAGTGCAAGCTATATTGTGAATTTCTGTGTCTTGCATCATTTCTTACAAATGTTAATGTCATATTATACCAAAAGAATATGTCTTAGTGAGGGTCAGAAAGACAGACAGAGGTCTGGTTTTATCCAGATGTTTTTGAGAGGGTGTTTCAGGACATAGAGGAACATCTCTCTCTTGGCAGCTGCTACGTCACATTTATATTTAGGTTTTAGCCATATCTTAGCCTTTACACCTCCACCTGTGAATTTGCAGTGTTTCCAGATGTTTTAATGCACATTTTCAATTCATGCATAAAAACAACTGAATGGAAACATAAATAGGCCTACTGTTACATTATGTTTAGAGTTTTTTTATTATTCTAATGTGATTAAATTTTTATATTGTGCATTCTGTAGAATTTTTTTATTATTATATAAAAATACATTGAAATTTACAATAAAAAAATACAGTCAGGTTTTAAGACATCTGATGAAACTTAAATTTAAAATGAAAATATGAAAATGTAATTTAATAATTTTTTTGAAAAGATAAAGGACAAAATATGTTTGCAGTTACTTATTAACAAGGTCACAATCAGGTATACTTAAGAAAAATAAGACTAACAGAAACAAATCTAGCTTATATTGTTGTGTTACTTTTGACCCACCTGTGTGTTACTTTCGTCCCAACTGATGGGGTCGAAAGTAACAATGTTCAACTTATGTTCAAAGTGAAATTATACTGAAGTCTTTCTACATTTCTACAAAATACCACCTTGGTATTGATAGACCACACTTCTGAGTTACTGGCCACAGCAGAAATATATCTCTGTATACAACATTATCTTTTAAAATGAAGTTTTTCTGAAAAATGGTACTTTCGCCCATGCTCTCCCCTACTTCTCAGAAATATACTTAAAATGACACTTAAGTATACTTGACTTATACTTACAAAGTCTAAATATATTTGAACCATACTTGTGCTCCTAGAATCCATGTTTTCAATATTATAAGGTAGAGGGCGCTAGAACACATCTTCAGCACAGAAATTCCAAAAAAGCACAAGTGAAGAAAAAAGAGACACCAGTCATGTGTCTGAAATCGCTCACTCATTCACTTATCCCTATATAATGTATGGCAGTTGAGAGCACTATATCAGGAAGGAGTGAACAAATAAGTGAACTGATTCGGACGGTGACGTATAAACTGTGCGTTAGACTTTGAGTTGTTGCAAAAACATATGTACTTTTATATTACATGTACCTTATTTTAGAAAATAATATTAATAGCAATAATACTCAAAATGACTTTACATTGCAATTATACATACCTTGGCATCAGCTTTGTGGTTTCATTGATGGTATATAATTAATATTAATATTATATATTGTTATATATTATTAAATATATTAATATTTATGCTCATAATCATTAAATACTATTCAAATACTGAGAACAAAAATAATCACACAATTATGTATTTATTTTTGGTATCTTGACACTCCATCAGGCAGCGTTTTGAGCTCAGATAAGATGCTTGTAGAGCACCCTCAGGCGACCATTAATTTTGCATCAGAATGAATACGCTACTGTATGGAAGTTCTTAGCGGCCATGCATTATAATTTTTTCCCTTCTTGTTTTCTCGTTATAACGACTTAATTTTCTTGTTATATTGACATAACGAAAGTCGTTTTCTCGTTATAATTACTTAATTTTCGGGTTTTCTCGAAAATAACGAAAGTCGTTATCTCGTATACTTATAAGTTCACTTTTAGTATAATTGCAGTACAAACTACAAACATAGAAGTAAACTAGTTGTGTACTCAAAGTTTGCTACTGTTATCCTCCTGAGAACCAAGGAAAATATTTTTTTTTTTCCTAATCATATTTTTTTGTGATTCCATACCTGTTTAGGGTTAAAAAAACATCCTACAATTTAGACATTTTTATTTTTATTTTTGTTTTACAGCATGTCCACTGTAGTGGACAACAGGATCATTTGAGTTAGAAAACAAACATATTTTTAATACAAATTTTACCAGATCATGAAGTTTTTTTTAACTAAGAATACATACATTTTGGGCTGTAAATTGACTATTATCCAAGAATACAGATATTTTGATTATACAATAGACACATTTATCATTCTTGAATCCTTTTCCTTACATTTTGCAAATATATCTTTACTATTAAAGCTTAACACTTTGTTATGTCCGTATCCTTTTATCGGTCCCCTTGAATCCTTTTAGTGTTATTTGAACAATGAACATAGAACTAATGTGAAACTGATTTTTTGAGGATTTTTTTTCCTTCTGTCAAACTGAATCAAATCTAGTTTTTCCTTCACTTTTCATTTTGTTCTTAGTATGTTCTTTGTTAGTGGTGATAGTCCTGGAAGCAATTTCTCTTTTTGGTAATGTAGAGGAATATCTTGCATTTGGTACATCTCATGTACGTCTTGCAGCCCTTATTTCTGCATCTTTCTGCATGCTTGGTATCCATCATGTCAGGCATGTGCATGGCTCCCAGTCTGCACACAGATGGCTCTGGTTGTGGGATCCTCATTTTAGATAGTGGCTCATACTCATCCTCACTCTCTTCACAGCTGTTATCCTGTTCCGGACTCTCCAACAGCTCTTCAGCTAGGACTAATTTGAAGTCCAGGTACTGATGTGTGTTCTTGGATGATCTGTGCAGAGCTTTGCTGTCAGACTTGTATTGTATCCAGGAGTTTGTGATGGCAACATCAAAGAAGTGACTGATCACACGCGATGTCCATTTCTTGGTCCTGCTTGACATACGATAGAAACTAAGCATGTGATCACAAAGATCCACACCACCCATGTTGTCATTATACTGCTTAAATACTGCTGGTCTTTTAACCTGGACCATGTGCTTTTCTTTCTTGGACCATCTGGTACAGATGTCTTCCGGGTCTTTGCCATGTACAGTGGATGCCATGAGCACTGGTTTGTTGTCGAACCATTTTGTGATGGCCAGCTCAGGACTCTTTCTGGCCACTGACACTGATGTTCCTCTCCCCTCTTTTTTCAACTGTTTGTCTTCTGGCAGCTGGCACAGCTTTGGGACACGGTTCTTCATTATAGTTCCAGTTGCAGGAAGGCCCTTTGCCAGCAATGCGTCCAGTAGATCTATGGTTGTGAAATACCTGTCGAAGAATATGTGGCTTCCTGTTGGAACAGATTCAACCATGCGTAGAACTGCTGCACCTCCAACTCCTAACCTTTGGACTGTAAAGGTATTCTTCCCTTGGTAGACTTCAAAATCAAGCATCAGACCATTTGGGTATTCAAGGACAAATACCTTTAGGCCAGTAGGGTTTAACTTGCCGGGAACATATTGCCTGACTTGACAACGGCTTGGACTTGGAATTTAGTTCCAAGGAGTACTGAAACAGTACACTTACAAGTAAACTACTAGAACACAGATATTTGTATACTTGCTACATATACTTAAAAATAAACTTTTTGGTAAGGGTTGCCTTTGTGTATAAACTGTGTTCATATGTATAAATATATCGTTGTCAAACTCAACACCATCAGTGTGAGAGGCCTGACAGAATAGAAATAGACAGATGTGAGGTGTCAGATTGTGGTTTGGTTTGTTGTATTTCATTTCAGTGGCACTAACCACTGAGTAAGGAGCAGTAGTTGATCTCTTTATTTCAATAAATGTATAAATGCAATACTGCAATTACAATAAAAGCCATTTAAATATTATTAAACTTCTATTGTTCATTAAACACACCAGAAGATAACTTTTCATAACTGTAAATAAACTGTATATACTGTTTTCAGAAAACATGTTATAAGATTATCAACATTATCAAAATAATTTCTGTAACACATGAAGCATCTGTATGTCTTTAGTCTGTCGTGATGAAAGTTTTCAGGAAGTCTTGAGTCTTTAACACTTTCTGTCTCTTTAACCGTCTGTCATCATTCAGTCAGTATGGAGCTCAGTAAATTTCCCTTTTACTCTGTGATATTATTTTTACTGTATAAAGATAATTTATATTGTATTATGTAAATTATCAAGTGTTTTAGGGATTCTTATTTATGTCTTTTCTTGCTGCTCTTGGTGCTTAAAATCCAGCTCTAGTCCATGATATATGAGTGAAAGATGAGTTTGAGAGAGGAAGAGAAAGTTAGTGCTATTTGTGAATTGCACTCTGTTGTGTTGAAGATCTGTGTGTGTGTTTGATCAGTCCTTCAGTTTTGTGCTGTTTAATGGTGTTGATCCAGTTCTGTTGGTTTGTTTTGCAGTTATTGTTCGTTGTCTATAGATATTTAGATACCTCTGCTATTATTCAGATGTTTTAATGTTTATCTGGATTATCTATTAATGTTTGAATCTTTGCAATTATCATAGTCTGGACATTTTTTAACAGAAAATTCTCAATTTCCTATGAAATAACAAGCACAGTTGATCAGCTCCATGTTGTTACGGTGTGACAAATGGCATGTGGAACTTATTCCCGCTGAAGCAGTGTTCCCGGTGGGACGCTTTGAGTGTAACCCCTTTCCCAGGCCTTTGTGTGCGTCTGTTGCTATGACAACCCCAAGTGACGGATTGGCAACAGGTGTGGGGGATTTACTCAGAGTTTGCGTGAGGCCTCATCAACAGTGGAGAGGATAAAAAGCAAGAGAGAGAGGCAGTTGGTGTGATTTTTCTCCCTTGTGAAAAGTCATTTTATTGGGTGGTAATAGTTACTGGAGGACGGGTGAAAGAAGAGGAAAGTGTTGCTTTGATGAGGGATTCGAGGACAACAGAAGGAGAGTGAAATACCCTGTTTGCATTGGAATGGAGCTAAGTAACTGAGAACTGAGTCTCGTAATTGTACACGTTTGACACTGAATTGGATGTGGTTTGGAGTGTTTGGATCACGATCTCTTACCTCTCCCTCCTTTATAAATGGTGATGTGACCGTGAAGAAAAACATCTCAGAACATCCTCTGTGGCATTGAGGATCGCGTGGCCCACCTGTGCTGAGAGAGGTGACTGTCCTTTGTCACGAACGTGAGGCTGGCATGCTCTGTCTGGAATCTCCACTCTGTCAGTGTCGGGAGAAGTCACCTTACCGTAAGACCGTGCACCTGCCGTATACGTACCCGACTGATCGCATTCACCTCAAATTTCGCATCTGTGAAAGAAGGAAGGAAGGTTGGAATTACATACTTACTAGAGGGGACTTACCGGACCTCTCACTTGCCAAACACATCCCCACCTTAAGGCTGTGTACCTGCTGTTTACGTACCCGACTGATATCATTCACCTCAAATTCCGCACCTGTGGAAGAAGGATGGAGGGTTGGAATTACATACTTACTAGAGGGGACTTACCGGACCTCTCACTTGCCAAACACATCCCCACCTTAAGGCTGTGTACCTGCCGTGTACGTACCTGTCTGATATCCATCCGTCCCAAATTCTGCATCTGTGAAAGAAGGAAGGTTGGAAGTACTTAATTATCCGAGGAGACCTACCAGACCGCTGGCTAGCCAATTGTATCCCCACCTGTGAAATACCTACTTGACCACCCACCTGTTCTCTGTCCATCTATAGCGGGGTCCGCACAGAGGAAGAGGGCGGGAGAGTCCCCGGTCGCTGGAGAGGCATCCAGCTGCAGCCCCGCAGACTCCCTTCTTGCTAGACACCAGTGGCTGGACACCAGTGGATGGACAGCAGACGTCATTTCCGTATTGTCATTCACTTTTCAATTTTGACGCGCCATGCAGATGTCAGCGGTAAGAAAAAATAATAAACTGTCGATGATTTATAGGTCATGTCAGAATTCAAATGTACAAACTAGCTAGTTAAAAAAAATCGTCTTGTTTTCAAGGTACTGAACTCTGGTGTGCCTCAATTCTAGAGCTAACGTTAGGTTGCTACCATAGATTTTCCAATTAAATCGTTCTTTGAGAGGTATGATTTAATATTGTAAATACGGTGTTTTTTTTTTTTTGTTTTTTTTTACTTGGATGTGTGAAGATTGTACCCAGGTAACAAGATCTCATAGAACAGTCTTGGTAGAGAATAGTCTAAAATGCTAGGTTGTCTATGCACACTAGAGTTTGCTAGCTATGTTTTTTTGTTGAAGTAAAGTACTTTTCCCTATGCACGTGTTCCAATCATATTTTACATCTGTTCTTGCTTTAGGTGTGGTGAATGTCAAAAAACTGCCCAGGCTGTAAGAGACATGTGTGTCCCTTTTAAAATTGTGCAATGCAGAAATTGCAGATGTTTTTTCAAAGACTGGGTGGGGTACTGTGGAAACGGAAGATGTGGAGACCTGTGAGGGTTTTATACAGACCCTGAATTTCCTGAGCATTGCCCAGACTGCCAGTTTTAGGGGGCAGGAATGAGGTGTGGTGTTCTAATTCTATTATTCTAGTTCCAATAGTCTATTTGGAACTGTTCATGTTTTATTTTCTCTTGAAATAGGGCCTGACTGTGGCATCTTCGTTCTGATGGTCAGATTTGACAAGTTTTACTAATTGGATTGTGTAATTTCCAATAAATATTGCAAAATCATGAAGTGTTAATTTGATCTGGATTGTTTGGTAAATTGTCTGATCATGTGAATCTACGTATATTTTCAAAACAGAAGTGGTTACATTTACAAAAAAAAAGAATTGAATATCCAAATGGGCAAGGCAAAAAACTGTGGTCAATTAACATGTACAAGTCTGTTGTATTGACAAAACGTTATAGTCCATTGATCTAGGCTGAATTTAGGTCACAAAAAATAGTGATATGATCTGAACAATATATATTTTCAAGGTGGTTCTTGTGAATGCAGTTTGCATGAATTATTTATGTTATATGTATATTATTGAGAATTGTTTTATGTAAAGAGATATGATAAATATCATATTTCAATTTGCACACAGCTTTTATATTATATATTTTTAAGTCATAAAAGTAAAATGACAATACGGAAAAGACGTATGCAATTAAGGCTGCAAAGAATACTGTCTATCCATAGGTGAAAATATAAAATAAATATGCGGTCTATCCAGAGGTGAAAATATAAAATATGCTGTCCATCCAGAGGTGAGAACTAAATATGCTGTCTATCCATAGGTGAAAATATAAAATAAATATGCTGTCCATCCAGAGGTGAAAATATAAAATAAATATGTTGTCTATCTAGAGGTGAAAATATAAAATAAATATACTGTCCATCCAGAGGTGAAAATATAAAATAAATATGCTGTCTATCCATAGGTGAAAATATAAAATAAATATGCTGTCTATCCATAGGTGAAAATATAAAATAAATATGCTGTCTATCCATAGGTGAAAATATAAAATAAATATGCTGTCTATCTAGAGGTGAAAATATAAAATAAATATACTGTCCATCCAGAGGTGAAAATATAAAATAAATATTCTGTCCATCCAGAGGTGAGAACTAAATATGCTGTCTATCCATAGGTGAAAATATAAAATAAATATACTGTCTATCCATAGGTGAAAATATAAAATAAATCTTCTGTCCATCCAGAGGTGAAAATATAAAATAAATATGCTGTCCATCCAGAGGTGAAAATATAAAATAAATATTCTGTCCATCTAGAGGTGAGAACTAAATATGCTGTCTATCCATAGGTGAAAATATAAAATAAATATACTGTCCATCCATAGGTGAAAATATAAAATAAATCTTCTGTCCATCCAGAGGTGAAAATATAAAATAAATATTCTGTCCATCCAGAGGTGAGAACTAAATATGCTGTCTATCCAGAGGTGAAAATATAAAATAAATATTCTGTCCATCTAGAGGTGAGAACTAAATATGCTGTCTATCCATAGGTGAAAATATAAAATAAATATACTGTCCATCCAGAGGTGAGAACTAAATATGCTGTCCATCCAGAGGTGAAAATATAAAATAAATATACTGTCCATCCATAGGTGAAAATATAAAATAAATCTTCTGTCCATCCAGAGGTGAAAATATAAAATAAATATTCTGTCCATCCAGAGGTGAGAACTAAATATGCTGTCTATCCAGAGGTGAAAATATAAAATAAATATTCTGTCCATCTAGAGGTGAGAACTAAATATGCTGTCTATCCATAGGTGAAAATATAAAATAAATATTCTGTCCATCCAGAGGTGAGAACTAAATATGCTGTCCATCCAGAGGTGAAAATATAAAATAAATATTCTGTCCATCTAGAGGTGAGAACTAAATATGCTGTCTATCCATAGGTGAAAATATAAAATAAATATACTGTCCATCCATAGGTGAAAATATAAAATAAATCTTCTGTCCATCCAGAGGTGAAAATATAAAATAAATATTCTGTCCATCCAGAGGTGAGAACTAAATATGCTGTCTATCCAGAGGTGAAAATATAAAATAAATATTCTGTCCATCCAGAGGTGAAAATATAAAATAAATATTCTGTCCATCCAGAGGTGAGAACTAAATATGCTGTCTATCCAGAGGTGAAAATAAAATTGCTGTCCATCCAGCGGTGAAAACGAAAATTAGCGGCGAAACGGAAATGACGTAGAAAATGGAAATGACGTAGGCTGTCTATCCACTGGTGTCCAGCCAGTGGTGTCTAACCGGAGGTGAGTCTGCAGGGGCTGCAGCTGGATGCTATTGGGTCGCTGCACTGTTCACCTTCGATCCCTGAGGGCAACAAAGAAGATTTTTAGATTAGGATTTCCAATTTGCTTTTACTTCAAAATAAAACTTGTTAAATTTATTCTCTGTCTCCGACTCTTCCCTCTGATATGCTCCTCGAGGTGGTCCTGGTTTAGGGGTGGCCGCATTCTAGCTTGGGCCACCCAACCTGTGACAATGTCCAACCTGTAATGAGTTTTTCTCTTTTTGTTTTTAGTGCTGATTTCACACATCTACTCTGGAAACAGCGAATGTGAGTGAATTTGATTCATAAATTTCTCACATATGAGTGATTCTATAGTAACTTACAAACCAACTTAGCGTAAAGAAATGAGAGGTTTTTTTAATGATTATAAATGCACAATGTTTTATTTATTTAATTCATGTGACAGACTGAAGTCCAACAACAAATGATAATGAAACCAAAGCATAGAAATGAAAATCGTTCACCACTCATGTTTCCAAATTCTATGTGACTTTTTATTGACAGATATTCCCACACCAACTCTGATTGTGCTGCCACAGAGTTCATTGTTCACTGGAGACTCCGTTACTCTGAGATGTGAGGTGGATCAGTCATGGGATGGATTGAAGTTTCTCTGGAGTAAAAACTCAAACACTGAATCTACTGAAGCTTCAACTAAAACAATCGATTCAGTGAAAGTCTCTGATGGAGGAGAGTACAGGTGCAGAGCACGAAGAGGAGGATATTACACAGATTTCAGTGAACCAGTAACAGTGACAATATACGGCAAGTATTTTTTCTCATAAAATCCAGCATTTTCTCAATGCTCTAAGAACACAATGAAAATGATTCATCATACACTGAATAAATGACTAAAACCGTTATAGAGAACAACACTTCAGTCTAACCTGATTCTTCTTTTACAACCAAGTAACTGTGTTCATAAAATAAAAACAGCACATTATATTCATTGTAAATTGTTGTTGTACAGAAAGACCAAAACCAAAAGTGAGCATTAAACCTGATCATCATGTATTCAGAGGAGAGAAAGTCACTCTCAGTTGTGACATTGATGGTGAAGGAGTCACTAGCTGGCAGTACAGCTGGTATAAAGATGATTCAAACAATGTTTTCAGTGAACTACAGGAACACACATTCAGTTCTGTTACTGAGTCTGATGCAGGTAAATACTCCTGTTATGGAGCAGAGAGAGGAGGACCACGAACATCAAACATCAGTGATACAGTTACACTGACAGTATCAGGTGAGTTTGATCACCTCTTTACATACACACACCCTTTACATGTTATTAATGAGTGATTTCTCTATTTCAGATACAGTTTTAAGTGTTTCTCCACAGAAGTGGTTGATTGAAGGAGATTCAGTGACTCTGATCTGTGAGGTTAACAACTCCTCTACAGGCTGGACATTCAGCTGGTATGCGGTTTCATCAGGTAAGATATGATATAAGATATAAGGGTTTGTGCCTTAACATCTGAATTAACTATTATTATTCAAGTCAGAAATATTACGGAGATAAAAAAAAAAAATACTGAATCAATCTATATTTTTTATACAAGAGGTAATTTGCTTCTTTGACTTCTGTGTAAACAGCTTCATAAGATAACTGCACATTTTTTATGCTTACAGACTACAGAAATCGTTACCAGCTGCTCTCAGACAGCAGCAGAGGAGCTGGAGGAAACTACACTGTCAGTTCTGCTGCTCTAAAACACACAGGAGTTTATGTGTGCAGAGCAGAGAGTCGAGAACCAGCATATAACACAACCTACAGCAACACACAGCCAGTATGGGTCACTGGTGAGTTTGAACAGAATGAATGAAGCCCAGCTTAAACAAGAATGTGTGAGAGTGTTATATGATAACTGATTACTCTGTATCATGAGAAACCAAATTCCTTGTTTACCTACTGTTTCAGAAATCAAAAGTAAGACTGCATGATAAATTGCATGCCATATTTAATGCGCATCTTGTCAGTAAAGCCAGTTCAGTAATCAGTGGTAAATCTCAATCCTCTGCACGCTTTTCACACGCTTTTCAGCATTAAAGGGATAGTTCACCCAAATATTAAAATGATGTCATTAATGACTCAATCTCATGTCATTCCAAACCTGTAAGACCTCCATTCATCTTCGGAACACAGTTTAAGATATTTTTAGATTTAGTCTGAGAGCTTTCTGTCCCCCCATTGAAACTGTGTACACGGTCTACGGTCCATGTCCAGAAAGGTAAGAAAAACATTATCAAAGTAGTCCATGTGACATCAAAGGGTCAGTTAGAATTTTTAGAAGCATCAAAAATACATTTTTGTCCAAAAATAACAAAAACTATGACTTTATTCAGCATTGTCTTCTCTTCCAGGTCTGTTGTGAACGCGTTCACTGCAGTTTGTGATAGCCAGTTCACGAACTCATCACTCTATGTAACCGGATCTCTTTGAACCAGTTCACCAAATCACTGAATCATTTAAAACGGTTTGTGTCTCCAATAAGCATTAATCCACAAATGACTTAAACCAGGGGTTTTCAACCGGTGGTCCGCGGCATTGCATGTGGTCCGTGACATGTATTCCAGCCTACGTAATTCCACTATTAAATAATTTATTTTTCCAAACATTTCCAGAATATTTGCACATTGGTGTGAATATTAAATTTAATGAAAATATCTAAAATAATATAGAGGAGTTATGACACAGGATAAGCTAGTTTGCACCTATCAGGTATATGCATATTTTGCGTCCCCAACATCATATACAGTATTGTTCAAAATAATAGCAGTACAATGTGACTAACCAGAATAATCAAGGTTTTTCGTATATTTTTTTATTGCTACGTGGCAAACAAGTCACCAGTAGGTTCAGTAGATTCTCAGAAAACAAATGAGACCCAGCATTCATGATATGCACGCTCTTAAGGCTGTGCAATTGGGCAATTAGTTGAATTAGTTGAAAGGGGTGTGTTCAAAAAAATAGCAGTGTGGCATTCAATCACTGAGGTCATCAATTTTGTGAAGAAACAGGTGTGAATCAGGTGGCCCCTATTTAAGGATGAAGCCAACACTTGTTGAACATGCATTTGAAAGCTGAGGAAAATGGGTCGTTCAAGACATTGTTCAGAAGAACAGCGTACTTTGATTAAAAAGTTGATTAGAGAGGGGAAAACCTATAAAGAGGTGCAAAAAATGATAGGCTGTTCAGCTAAAATGATCTCCAATGCCTTAAAATGGAGAGCAAAACCAGAGAGACGTGGAAGAAAACGGAAGACAACCATCAAAATGGATAGAAGAATAACCAGAATGGCAAAGGCTCAGCCAATGATCACCTCCAGGATGATCAAAGACAGTCTGGAGTTACCTGTAAGTACTGTGACAGTTAGAAGACGTCTGTGTGAAGCTAATCTATTTTCAAGAATCCCCCCGCAAAGTCCCTCTGTTAAAAAAAAGGCATGTGCAGAAGAGGTTACAATTTGCCAAAGAACACATCAACTGGCCTAAAGAGAAATGGAGGAACATTTTGTGGACTGATGAGAGTAAAATTTTTCTTTTTGGGTCCAAGGGCCACAGGCAGTTTGTGAGACGACCCCCAAACTCTGAATTCAAGCCACAGTACACAGTGAAGACAGTGAAGCATGGAGGTGCAAGCATCATGATATGGGCATGTTTCTCCTACTAAGGTGTTGGGCCTATTTATCGCATACCAGGGATCATGGATCAGTTTGCATATGTTAAAATACTTGAAGAGGTCATGTTGCCCTATGCTGAAGAGGACATGCCCTTGAAATGGTTGTTTCAACAAGACAATGACCCAAAACACACTAGTAAACGGGCAAAGTCTTGGTTCCAAACCAACAAAATTAATGTTATGGAGTGGCCAGCCCAATCTCCAGACCTTAATCCAATTGAGAACTTGTGGGGTGATATCAAAAATGCTGTTTCTGAAGCAAAACCAAGAAATGTGAATGAATTGTGGAATGTTGTTAAAGAATCATGGAGTGGAATAACAGCTGAGAGGTGCCACAAGTTGGTTGACTCCATGCCACACAGATGTCAAGCAGTTTTAAAAAACTGTGGTCATACAACTAAATATCAGTTTAGTGATTCACAGGATTGCTAAATCCCAGAAAAAAAAAATGTTTGTACAAAATAGTTTTGAGTTTGTACAGTCAAAGGTAGACACTGCTATTTTTTTGAACACACCCCTTTCAACTAATTGCCCAATTGCACAGCCTTAAGAGCGTGCATATCATGAATGCTGGGTCTTGTTTGTTTTCTGACAATCTACTGAACCTACTGGTAACTTGTTTGCCACGTAGCAATAAAAAATATACTAAAAACCTTGATTATTCTGGTTAGTCACATTGTACTGCTATTATTTTGAACAATACTGTACGTACACATTCATTTTGCACGCGAAATAGACCAGCATCTCGGAATTTCATTTTAAAAACTCTTAATTTTTGGTGAATTTTAATTTGGAGTGGAGTGGAGCTGTTAGCTAACGTTTCTAACTAAGCACCAAGCATGGATCGCTCTTTAATGAGGAAAGTGACAGATGTCACGACAGATGGAGAGGCTTCTGCTGCATGCTCTTCAGACAAAGCTACTACTTCGGAGGAAACAGGGAAACGTAGTGGGAAACGAAAAAGGAAATACAGTGAAGATTGTTAAATTTGGATTTACAGTAACGACTGACAAAAAAACAGGAGAGGAGGTACCACTGTGTTTCGTATGTTCAACGTTGCTTTCAAATGAATCCATGAAACCGTCGAAACTTTCTCGTCATATGGAGACACATCACAGCTTCTTGAAGGCCAAGCCTATTGAGTATATGCAACAGATGTTGCGTGATTTCAAAGGACAGCAGACGCTCATGAGAAGGATTGCAAAAGTAAGTGAAAATGCACTGAAAGCATCATATCTGGTGGCTCTCAGAGTTGCACAATGCAAAAAGTCTCATTTAATTGCAGAACAGCTGATTTTGCCAGCAGCTATAGACATGTGTAAAACCATGATGAACAAAGAATGTGCTAATAAATTAAAAAGTATTCCTCTGTCCGATAGCACAGTCGGACGTTGAATTGAGGAAATGGCAAATGATGTGAAAGAACAGCTGATAAAGAAACTTCGATCAGTTCAGGGATTTTCAATTAGACGAGACGACAGATACAACAAATGACGCGCAACTTTTGGCATTTGTGCGATACGAGGATGATAGTGCAATGTGCGAGGAATTTCTCTTTTGCAAACCACTGCCAGGGCGAACTACAGGTGCCGAGATATTTTCAGCCCTTGATAACTTTTTTTAAAGAACACAATATTTCGTGGCAGAAGTGTGTGTTGTTATGTAGCGATGGAGCCAGAGCAATGAGTGGCAGCCAGACTGGATTGATCGGGCACGTAAAGAAAGTAGCACCGGCGATAATTTGGACACACTGCATGATTCATAGAGAAGCTCTGGCCACCAAAGATCTCAGTGTTGAGTTCAGCGAGGTGTTTGATGCTGTTGTTAAATCTGTAAACCTGATAAAACGAAAATCCATTAAATACACGCCTGTTTGCATCCGTATGGCAAGGCTTAGGAAGTGAACATACCTCTCTCCTTTACCATTCAGAGGTGAGATGGCTGTCTTGCGGCGTGGTGCTCGCCCGTGTATTTGAACTACGTGACGCTATCTATACTTTCTTGTGCGAGAAGGAGTGCACTGAACTGGCATACATGTTCAAGGACAGCCACTGGTTAACTAAGCTGGCGTATCTCACCGATGTTTTTGCAGAGCTTAACAAGTTGAACACTTCAATGCAAGGGAGAGATTCAAATGTCCTGCAGCTCTACGAAAAACTAGAGACATTTGTTAAAAAAATGTCAAGATGGATAGAAAGAGTGGAGAGTGGGAACTTGGCTATGTTCCCTTCAGTTGAGGAATATTCTGACAGCACTGACATTAAAGACATTGTTTGTGAGCATTTGAGGAAGCTTGTGCTTCAATTCCAAAAGTACTTCAATGATTCTGATGAGTGGCGCTGTGACAGCAAATGGATCCTGCTCCCATTCAGTGATGATGCAGCAGCAGGGTCAAGCTTAACTACTGTAGAAGAGGATCAGCTCATTGAGATGTCAGGAGGCATATTTATGATACACAACCCCTTGTGAAGTTCTGGATAAGTTGCCAGACAGAATTTCCAGAGCTTACAGTAAACACAGTGAGGTGTCTTTTACCCTTTCCAACTACGTACCTCTGTGAGAGCAGTTTTTCCACACTGGCATATCTAAAGAACAAGTACAGGGCAAGGCTGGAACCAGAGAATGATATGAGGCTGTCACTATGTACCACTATATCACCACGAATAGACAGACTGTGTGGAAGTCACGACGCCCAGAAATCCCACTGACAGGTAAGGAGTAGCCCCCCCCCCCCCGGAGCAGAAATGTAAGTGCCTAAATCATACGCACAGATCCATTGAATGATAAATGTTTTTAAACGATGCGGATGAACCGAATATACAAAGGAAACTTTTAAAATTAACCACAGCATTAGCAACGACCTTGAAATATGAGCGCGATATTAATCTGATAATCAGATGCATGCAGGGCCGGTGCTAGCCATTTGGGTGCCCTAAGCACAAATGCTTGGCGGTGCCCCCCCTCCCCTCCCCTCCCCAACCAACCACCCACCCACCCACCAACCAAAGAAATAACTACCATTCAGAATTTCTTTAGTTAGGTTCTCTTTACTTCCAAAATAACTGCTGCAAAAAAGTTTAGTGCAAATAACCGTATAAGTGTATGAATTTTATGAAGTATGAATTTTAAAGTGCACATTTTAAACTGCAAATAACCATGCATAACTGCACCGTAGAAATTACTCAACAGAGGGACTACATCTCTATAAAGAGACCATTCTGCTATTCTATAGAACTATATTAAACATTTTCACTACCATCAGTTGTCAGAGGCCCTACAGATGCACACGCCTACATTTCCTAGCTGCAAAATCAGCTATCAGCAGTGTTGGGAAAGATACTTAAAAAAAGTAATTAGTTATAGTTACTCACTACTTGTTCCAAAAAGTAACTGAATTACTCTATAATAAAAGTAACTCGTTACCAGGGAAAGTAACTATTTGCGTTATTGTAAAAAAAAAAAAAAAAAAAAAAAAAAAAAGAAGAAAAAAAAAGTTGCTACATTTCAGAGAATTTGTACTTTTTTTTTTTTGCCATTTTCACAAGTCAGTTGAAATGAGTAGAACAGACAGGTACATAACTTTCAATATTTATTAACAGACAGCAAGAGTTATCCTGCACTTCAAGTATTATCTTTGTAAGAAAGGGTGTTTTTGGCTAGCCTGGTAATACCAGACTCTGCTACTTCACTTTGCTTCGTAGACAGAGTCTGAAATGGCATAATGGGCTAGGTGCACAAGATGGCGCCGGTGAGCTTCAGCGACGCGAGTGTGTGCGTACTTATTTCCGGTCTTGCGACGCTCGCATTGACTGTAATGGAAACTTGCACACGGATCTTGGCTAGGTGTATATAATTAATGATTTTCAAATTTAACAGCCGATAATGGTATATCAAAAACATGGGGAAACATCCTCCCTATATTTTGCGTACCTCTGTGTGGAAATTCATCAAGATACAACGCGGAGATTGCTTTATTCTTCTGTTGATTATGCGGATCAGCGTCAGGTCAGGTCCACAGGGATTTCTTCTTTCAAACACAAACCATTCAAATATGCAATACTTTTCATTTTGAAGAGTTTTGTTCTTTTATGTAAGATAAATGTTTCTGACTGTCAAACAAGACGCACAGAGATTTCTGATAAAGCATGGTTTTATTAACTTTATTTGATAACATAATTTATAACTAACTGTACAATTAAACGTAATATAATTATGGTACCTATGTTTGCATTAAATAAAAGATCGCTGTTTGCATTTGTTTTGTGAAAGATCTGTAGCATAAATCATTATCTGTCTATGTATATTGTTATTGTTTTGCATTAATTATCAGATTAAACATATTAAAATTAGTCACGTATTTTTTACTGTGTAAAATAATAAAATATGTTGTGAAAATGAAACAGACTGATGTATGTGTACAATTGAGAAATAGATATTTCTGAAGATAAATCGCAGACCACGTCTCACGAGGTAAATATTTAATATAAAAATAATAATAATAATGCAAACATTTTCGAGAAATAAGTAATTTATACATTTACATATTTGGTAAGATAAAATACATTATATAGCTGTGTATACACGCCATGAGTTCAACTTTAATTTCGTGAACAGTAGTGAACATTAGTGTATTTAATTCATTCACCGGACCCAAACATACACAAGTTTCAAATCCACTGGCTCAGTTAACATTTGTAGTATAGTGATAATAGCAGTGTATATCTTATTTGCATATGAAGTGATATTATAAATCCTGTAAACATATAGAAGGTAATATCTGGACTTCTCCAGTTTTCTGCACTGACTTTAAGCACAACGGGAAATATCTACGCACACACTTGCAAGAACGGAAATCCAAGATGGCGGAGATATGCAACTAGTGTTTTCTCTCTCGCTAGGGGGCGCTTGTCTGAAGTTTAAAATCATTGGTTACCCGTAAGCCAATCAGATATGTTTAGTTATGACGTATGTTATGTGCCTGTACAGCCGCATCGAAGCACAGACATCATGCATCGAACTGAGGGGGGGCCAAGATGGCGTCTCAGTAGTCGAACTGTTGTTTGTCTCTTACAAACTTTCGTGCAAAACTTGATCTCATTTGACCTTCCTTAATGTTTGACGTTACTAATACTAATGCATATGTATTCATAAGAATTCTGTGAAGTTTTCAAGCCGGAGCGAAATTTTTTTACTTCTGTTTTGCCTGTTAGAACGTGTGTTGCAGCCATTTGAGCACGCTGATCGAAACTCACATTTAAGTATAGCTTTACCTAAGAAAATCTGATAGAATGGCGGACAGTGTGAAACGTGTGCATGATTATTCTAAACCCACTCCCGAGGGAGACCTAGGCATGGATTGTACGCCATCACTTCCTGACACCCCGATCAACAGCCCTCTTTCGAAAGTGCGGCGGCAGACTTCCGAGCCCTCAAACACAGCTATTCTGGAGGCGATTGAGAGGCTGGGGAAAAAGCAAGATATCTTCATGGAGAAGTTACTGGAAATTGAAAGGTCGGTTGCATCCAATTCGACCCTCATATCTGAAATTACTCTCAAAGTTGATTCAGTTACCGACAAAACTGAGAGGGCTGTAGTTAAA